>NC_136492.1:139592018-139714518 GCF_053919585.1 Euprymna scolopes | reverse complement strand
AAAGATTAGCGACTGCTCTTATGTGGAAAGAGGGATATAAAGAAGAGAAGAAATTATACCCACTAGATTATGAAGTCGATTGTATACCCTGTCAAGGCAAGAAAGAATGGTCTAGTCGACTCCTCTCAAGATGTGGCAGCAGTGCTCCGTCAAAGGATGTATCTTATTCTTATATCGGCAGAGAATTGCATAGAGTTGTGTAATTTCTGAAGCAGTAAAATGTTTCGACCATTTTTTCAACAACTTTAGCAATAGATTGAATGTATAGATTCCATTTTCGATCTGAAATAAAAGTCAGCCTGTAAACTGTGCAATTCCCGATCACCGGCAACAATATAACCTTTCTATATATATATAGCCCGGCGGCTACCCTTGTGCTCGGATTCCGTAATTGTTCAGAACAAAAAGGCCTTTGTGTAAAATCCGGTCGACGGAAATTATCGACCAGAGCCTGTGGTAACCACCTGTGTGTCGATTAATTCAGATCTGATGTTAGTTGCAAACTGGCAACTCTGTTGGTGACTGACAGTTTATTGAAATGGCAACAATGTTCATTACATTGTTGGAGTATAACAATCGGGTCTTTAATTTGCGATCTGTCTTCACCATTCTTTTCACAGTCTAAGAAAGACTAATGAGTTTTCATACTTAGTTATATTTATCGGTTGGTTAAGGTGTTGGGCTCAAGATCTCTCCATGTAGAGGGCTCAAGCACACGACATCCAGCCTTTACAACACTGGAATTTTTACTAACACTTTCTTTCTGAATTTACTTCTGCAAATTTTAATTTCAACCTGCATGAGTTGGGATGGGCGAGCCTAATAGATTTTCTAGTTTTTCTTTCTTTTGTTTCTAATCAAATAAGATCCAACCGTTCCCCCTTGGTTCTTCCAAGATATAGCAGAAGTGACTAAGATCTGGGTATCTGGCTAAGAGTACTGAAGCTTTTGTTTGTGCAGCACAAGAGCAGGCATTAGGAACACGATTATTCAAAAAAGTGGTTCTAGGAGATGAAGTTGCTGCAGAATGCTTGATTTGTGGTAAGACCGCAGACTCAATTGCGCACCTTGCAGTCCAGAGAGAGTACTGCAAAAGAAACGATCGTATGGGACTCTGGATATATTGGGAGGTGTGTAAGAAGGTTGGGGTAAAGTGTGCTGGAAAATGGTTTGAGGAGGTGTCTGATTAAGTGAGAACAAGTGAGGATGGCAAGGTAGAGGTATGGTGGGACAAAAGTGTCATAACGACCAAGCAATTGGAACATAATCATCCGGATTTAGTCGTCATTGACAAAGTCTCAAAAAACTGGCAGATTGTAGACTTTTCAGTACCCTGGGATAGGAATGTGAGAGAGAAAGAGAACGAGAAGTGGAGCAGTTATGCTCCATTGACCGTGGAGATAAGACGTATACACGGGGTTAAAAACACAAATAATACCGGTAGTAGTTGGTACACTAGGAGTAGTATCAAGTCGTCTGGAAGGACAATTGAAAAAACTACAAATCCCCGATGTTTTAGATGGCCTCCAGACCTCTGCTATTGTAGGTACCACCAACATCCTTAGAAAAACCCTTAATCTTTGAAGCTTCTGGTTTGGAGCCGGGATTGAGGGAAATCCTCTGGAAATGAATCTCATTCCTTTCCAGAGAGACGTTGATAAACGAAATCAGAATTATTATTATTATTATTATTATTATTATTATTATTATTATTATTATTATTATTATCGTGATTATTATTATTTTACTCACTAGGAGTAGTCACACAATTCATCATCAAAGATTGCGCTTTAAGAACAGCTTGCGGTATTCCCTGGAGTCTGAGTAACAAATAGTCTCCCCAGATTTCTAGTACTCTCCATCTCTTTCGATAACCTTTGCAAAAGAATTTGCGTTATCGCCACAGCCGCGTACCATTGATTACTCGTTGGCGAAAATATTGGTGTTCACTGGAATTTGGGTTGCAAGAAGCCTTTCCAAGGTCCCAGTCCTCTTTGCACTCAGCCAGCGGAGATCTTGCTAGTGCTTTCTCTCCTTGATCCTCCTCATCCTCCTTGACCGTCATTATTTGGTGTGGTGTCCGTTTATGGTGACACACACAAAAAAAAGAAAAAGAAGGAGGCGGTCTTTTACAATTATACAATTCTAGTTTTCATGATTCAATGTTTATGTTTTGCATCTGTAGCAGTTTCTGTTTCCAGATTGTGTGTCGTTTATGAGTAATGTTAGTTTCCACATTCAAGGGTTTTCCTTAATATTTCTGCAGTTTTCATTATTGAAATTTGTTGTATCTTATCAGCCATCCCTTTGATTTCAATGTCACCCATTATTGTTTCAAAGTTTTTCTGTATTGTTCCTAGTGCTCCTACTATTAGTGGTGCTATCTTGACTTTCCTCATTCTTCAGATCCCATTGATCTCTCTGGCCAGTTCCGTGTATTTACTCCGCTTGTCAGTCTCCTTGATCTTCACTCTGTGATCTGTTGGAACGATAAAATCTACAATCTGGCAGGACTTTTCCTACTTGTAAAATATTATGACACCCGATTTTCTTGCTTGGATAGGTTTATCCGTTTATATATCCATGTCTCATAGGATCTGGTGACTTTCATTTTCCAGTACTGCTACCGATTTGTGCTTGTACCATTTATCTGCATTCAAGATGCAATAGTATGCATAATTGCCTTACCCATTTTATCGTGTCTATTTTTATATTCTTTTTAGGCTAGTTTGCTGCATTCACTTATTATGTGGTTTATTGTTTTGTCTCTTTGTCCGCAGATTCTGCATTTGCTGTTTTCTTGTGTCTTGTCGATCCTTGCTTTGATGTGGTTGGTTCTAATCGCATTATCTTTTGCAGCTGTTATTAGTGATTCAGTTTCCTTGTTTAGGTTTCCTTTTTGTAGCCATTTCCAAGTTAATCCTTTCTTTTGTAGTCCCTATGAACTGTTCATGTTGTTGTTTCTCTTCCCATTTTTCTTTCCTCGTCTTATTCCTTGTCTTTTTTCTATATCGTTTGTTACTTTCGTGTCTCTTGCTGCAGTAATTATTCTTTCCATATTCTGCATTATGTATTTTCTAATTCGGTTTTCGTGTCATTTACACAGTCTTCTATACAGACCAGCCCTCTTCCTCCATCTTTCCTTTTCACATATAGTTGGTCAGTATCATCCTTTTGGTGTAGTGCATTGTGCATTGTCATGAGTTTCCTAGTCTTCTGATCGAGATTCCTTAATTCTTCTTTGGCCCAGCTTATAAACGGTCAAGAGTATCTTATTAATGACACTGCCCACGTGTTTATTCCTTTAATTAGGTTTCTGCTATATAGTTTCGTTTTAAGGAGTTTTCTTGTTCCTCTGAGGTATTCATTTCCTGTTTTTTCTTTCATTTCTGTTGCTTTGATGCCGTCTGCTTCCAGCACTCCCAAGTATCTATGTGTCTATCATGTTCACTTAGTGCTCGCATTTCTGTTTGATTGGGCAGTACTATACCTTCTGTTGCTTCTAGTTTCACCTCTTCATGGTCAGCAGTGCGCACTTTTCCATACAAAATTCCATTCAAATATCCTGGTTAAATATTCTGGTCATGTTTATTAGTGTTTCATCCATGTACATTAGGTAGTTCATTCTTTCTTCTGTGTTAGTGAAATTGTATCCAACTTGGCATTACCTTAGTATGTTGTTCAGGGCATCATGGCTATAATGAACAGTAATGGTGATAAGGAATCACCTTGGAAGATTTCTCTTTGTATTTTGATTTCAGTTACGTATTGTCCATCAGCTGTCAGTTTAAGTCTCCATGTCCTCATTGCATTTTCTATCAAATTGATTACCTGACCTAATCATCATCATCATCATCATCATCATCTTTATTATCATCATCATCATCATCATCATTATCTTGATTATTATTATTATTGCTATCATCATCATCATCATCATTATCATCATCATCATCATCATCATCATCTTCATCATTTATTATCGCTCTAGACAAGGTATGAAACTACTTGATGTAAAGAGCTAAAAAAACATTTCAGGATCAGTAATTAGCTAACAAAAAATGTTATGTGGATAGATTCCAACCCAGAAAACAGCCATTATTCCTCTTTTGTCAGAAACATCGCTCATGGAATGTGAGGAGTAAAGGACAAAATAAAGCAAAGGTGATTGTGAAGTTGGAACGGATTTCTAACAATTTTTATTCTCAGAAGGGGACGACTTAGCTCTCCACCTCCACCTAAACGATGAGCATTAATTGGATGCAGATGAGATTGTAGCGAAGTTGAAGATGATGCTTCCAAATGGTCTTTCTGTGTATGCAAAGCTAAACAAGATGAGGTGGACCTATGAGACATCGAAACATGCGCTACTGAATAGCAGAATAGACATGATTTGAGGGAACATAGTGAGAGGGGTACCTATCGATATTTTCTCCCCTTAAAACCTGTTTACTTGAACTCATATTAAGTACAATACTTAGTATTTTATTAATGTATAAATACTATATTTAACCACAATTCCAAACTATTTTTCTCGTTCAAATTAATACAAAATGGCGAGGCTGCTTCCCGTGTTGATACGAAATTGTAATTTTGTAAGACGTACTTGCATTTTTTTTTTAATTTTAGAATCGAGCAGAACTTAAAGTGTGATACTTTATATCTGCATTCTATATATTTTATATGTTTATTTCTATAATATTATCTACTTATCCGATATAAATATTCATGCATTTTTATGTTACACCAATATAGAAGGTACTTACTTCGGTTTATACTAATACCTAAAACTATATTACTATATACTTCTTACGTTCTTCTCTTTTGTGGACTCAAGCATACAGAGTCGCTGCTTAAGAACTAATTATCAAATCTTAATCCTTGTTAGGGGAGAACGTTATTAAAAAGAACAGAAAAAATTAAAATGAATGTTAAGTTAACCTTTTAATGACTAGACAGCAAAAATTACTGTAGACCAGCAGCAGCCTCATATAAAAATCATATTAAAAACTACCGGTGGTTCTATGTCGTTTTGTATATATGAAAATGATGAAAAGGGAGATAAATATATAATCAAAGAAAACTTGTAAAATCTGATTTTTCCAAATATCGACGCAAACGATATGAATCATAAAGAGCTGTTTTGTATTAGAGATCAGGGCAAGTTAATTGATTTTTTGCAAGCACACAGGTTTATTGCAAGTTTATTGCAAGTTTATTGCAAGTGCCGAGTCTTGCATATGTGGCCAACTCCTCTGAAGTTTTATTTGACTTTGTGTTTACCTTCCCCCAAAATATTGAATTATCTTCCTCTTTTCATGTCACTTTTTTAAATTAAAGACAGAAATATACCATATGTATATAACAATGCAGATGCACCAAAAGCACTGGAGATTAGCGTCTATATCTTGACTGGCAGAGTGCTGACAACTTAAAGAATCTATGAAAAAACAGATGTCAGAAAAGAACCGCAAAAGACTGAGAAGTCCTCGCAGACAAGTAAGACTTCAGTAGCCAATATCATAATTGTAAGGACTCATATTTGATGCGGGACTGTAAAGAGCTACTGACAAGAACTTTTAATAGATGCCGCAATGATATTGACCACAGGGAACGGGAAAGAAGAAACTATTGTGTTGGCTACTGTCTATTCAATCTAGTAATAGAACAATAGAACTACAAGTGGATGATAAAAAACAAAAGCGATACTGGCAATATTACAACCTAAATTCATTAGGATTTCTTTTAAATATTTTAGAGGAATGAGCAAGGTTGCGATACTATAATAAATTCACAAAGATAAACTTTTAGAAAAAAAAAGGACCAAAACAAACAAACATCTATTTTAACCGAATAAGAAATTTTCAAATAAAAAATGTCTTTAAAACTACTGCCAAATTTTCACAGAATCAGTAAGCATCACTGTGTCGGATATAACTTTGATAAATATCTATTACCTACTATATTAATAAAGAAGCATTGTTTTCCCTCTAACCAGATATGGTAGGACGGTAAATACATGCACTACACATTATTCATGATAAATTCATTCGAGTTTCTAATTTCTTACTTTAAATTCTATCGAATTTATTCTCTCAAAATATTATAATTTGAAGAGATAAGGGTAAATTTCACTCTGTCACATAAATATACTGCCACTCTCCCATTAGTTACCGAAAAAGCTGCCTTATTAGAGTTATTTTCAGAAAAGACTGTCAATGTGTCGCCTTTACATTCCTTGCTATTATCCTTCACCCTTTTATACTTATACATGGTAAATACGCACTGCTTAATTATGCTTCCATTCATACTTTTCGGGTAACATGAGTGCTTGTTCATAAACCTTTAACAGAATATGAGAATATACTTTTAAAACACTCACAAAAAATAATTTCATAAAAACAACATTACGTTAGCCAATACTTCGATCAAGAAAAATATTAGCAGAAAAGCAATAAAAATTGCACTCCATTTACTAGTACCAGTTCACATTTACATGTAAGTGTACATAAATAAACGGTTCCGTTCAATCTTGTCAGACTGTGGATATCTACTGAATATAGACAACTCGCTAGTAACGTCAACTACGTAAATCGTCGACAGAAATGTACGTAGCAACGCTATGGCTCTGAAATAAGGTCTAACCAATATCACTCCATTATTCTAGTTTTACAATACGATGAAAGACAATTCTATGCTACCCCTCACACCATTGCCTTACCTGCAACAACCTACTGGGATAGAGTTTCCGCGCGTTATTAATATTAATAATATGGTTATTAGCCGGGTTGTAAATAAAAGTATATTTTGAGAAAATACACATGCGGCTTATAAATCGCATTTGTCTTTGTAGTGAAAACTATAGTGTGCATGATTAGCGCGGGTGTCATTCGCTTCAGAGAAAAAGTCTTAAACTCAAAACATGACCGACACGAGACAAAAACGTGTTTCATACAAATTGAGACGGGTTTGACAATATAAAAAGCCAGAATTTCTTCAGTTGAGTATGGTTTCTTTTGTGTCGGCTCGACGTTGGTACGGTGTACTTTGCAATCTGGTGTCAGTTGAAGAAAGCTTGTTTGCGATAACGTCGAAAAGGGAACAGGACAGATTTTTGTTACACGGCGAACTTGGTTATCATTTAACGATTAGAAGCTATTTCGGCCTTTTATTACCTTTCACCGATGAAGAGTAAGATTTTTGATGTCCGGTTTTTCGGAATTTAGTAGAGTTCCGGCTGAGTTTTCCGTTGTCGAGTGGATCAAAAATGTGGAAGTTGTGTGTGAGATTTGTACTATGAGGAATGTCGAGCGCGTCCTACCATTGAGATTGCGAGGTGGAGCTCTGACCATATACACTCAACTTAGTACGAAGCAAAAAGCAGATGCATAACAGGTCAAGCTGGCCTTTATAAGCGCGTGTACTACAGATGCATTTAATGCACCAGTTTGTCGCTCGACTACTTCACCCCGATGTGACAGTGGACGAGTTTTTTGCTGAGCTGCGACGCCTATCACAGTTGGTTAGGAGACTGTTCCCGAACGTTGTGTAACTGTAACCCCTCACTCGAGAAGATGGTTAAGGACCCCTTTTTATCTAGAAATCTCGGCTCGTGTTGTCTAGTCTTCTCTGAGGTTGTTACATGAAATCTGGTATGCTGAAAGCGAATATCGAGGCAGGAAGAAAGACAAACTCATGTAGTCTATCTACAGAAGCTTAATTTTCACAAATTATGTATAAAATTCTTTTTACAATTCTCATTCAATTCGTAGTAAGTTTTTCCAAAGTCTCAAATCTCTTCACAGACAGCGACAGACGGTTGGATGAGGAAGGTGGAGGGGTCACCTCTCCAGGGAACGGCGGATTCATACGATCTGTTCTCCCCGAATTCAACAAGCAATCGGCAACTAATCTGATCTGCGACTCAACTAAAACTGACTAATTTTCGTACGACAGTCGTATATATAGTAAGGTATGTGAATGGGGTAGAAATTCTCCCAGCCAATAAGATTTCGCCACGAAAGCTTTAGGGTTTTGTGTGGGTACTATTCCCATACCTGAAATCTGAATTACTCATTCTCACGATTTTCAAGGTCAGATGTCAATTCTGACATCCGACCCTGAGTTCATTGAGTGAAATTTCTTGTCATCAACTTTTAGCCGTAAAAATATATTTCTCTGGTTTCAAACAATATCTATTTTGACATGAAATAAAATATATATATTTATCTTCTCTATCTTAAATCCTTGGGTTATCTGGCGTCACCCGGGAATAAAAAGCTACTTTAGCTTAGTTCTAACGCTCCGCAATGGGGGATTACGTTACAGTTGGTAAACTTGCGCATTCATTTCTGGACTTCCGCAACATGTAAGACATATATTACGTGTTAATTAACATATAATGCTCATCTCAAAAAATGAATTCCAATTAAGGAATAATATATATATATGTATATATATGTATATATATAAATATATATATATATATATATATATATATATATATATATATATATATATATATATATATATTACGTGCTTCATTCGGGATGGAAACAATGAGTGTGGAACAACTGTTGACCCGAATGTGAGCTTTCATGACTGACAATGAAGGCCCTGAAGAATTGGCTACTGCTACCTCCACCAGACGAACATCTTCAGAATAAAAATGCGCAATGACAGTAAAATATTTGCTTGCTACAGGTGTGATGGTCCCAACCACTTGGCAAAGACTGCTTACAAAATCGCCAAGAGAGGCTCCGTTGCGACATACGTTGCTTCAGATGCAGTGGTCTTGGACATATAGATTGCAGTGCCAGGAAAACGCCAAAGGGGAAGAGGCATTAGCATTAGTCTCCTCCCCGACAAACTGATTACTAAAAAGCTCTCCCCCATGAAAGTACGTGTAGACGGGCGAGAATGCAAGGCGTTGATCGATTCCGGGTGTTCGCAGACCCTATTGAGTAAAGCCGTGTGTCGCTTTTGGAAGTGGAAGTCAGCAGGAGTACTAACGGCAGATGGAGAACATTTTATTGCCGAGGATACGACAGTATAAATGTAAAGGTTGGACAAGTTCTAGCCGTAAACATTGAGGCGTTGGTCATGGATAAACAGTTGTTGGGCTTCGATCTACTGTTGAAGATTGATGCTATCAAGAATCTCGGTGGAATCAGGCAAAGCACGTTTCGATGCGGTCGGGTTTGACAATATAAAAAGCCAGCATTTCTTCAGTTGGGGAAGATTTCTTTTTTGTGGGCTCAACGTTTTTATGGTGTACTTTGCAATATGATGTCAGTTGAAGAAAGCTTGTTTACGATAACGTCGAAAAGGGAACAGGACAGATTTTTGTTACATATGCTTCGATGCAGTGTACTTGGCGATCTGAAGATCATTCTTCCTTTTCTTTAACTCAAACATTCAATGATTAGAGTTTTAAAAGGAAGTTTTCGGTGTTTATGGAAACTTAAAATGTTAAAAATATTTATGTATAATCGAACAAATAAAAACTAATTGATTCATTTAATTAAGAAAAACTGATATACTAATTGGCAGTTCGTTATTAATCCAGTTATTATGTGTAACTTTAAAAATACGTCGATAATCTTTTGATGAATTGTTACAACCCAAAAGTTTAGCTTGGGCGTTTTTTTTTTATTTTTTAATCAGTTCTTCGTTTGTTTTGTTAATTTCAGATCGGATTAATCACGCAGAAATAAATTGATTAAATCGGCGAATTAGGAAATGTGCCCCCGTTATAAGATACATCCTGAAAATTATTGGAGTGATTATGTTTATAATTGATAGTGTCTGTGTCGGTAAACATTGTTCATAAAAATTTTTTGGACAGACTGGCCGTGGCCGATTTTGTCGTTCAGAAATCCAAGTTTCGGATTATTGCGGTTTATGTGCCCAGCAACGCTCACGAGAGGGTTTTCTTTTTCGCCTTTCCCAACCTCATCGCCAATCCTTCTGCTGAAGGGTGAATCGTAATTTTTAAAGAGTGCCAATCTACGTTGGAAAGACTGTTTTGATCTAGTAACTACGGACGGTCTAGTATGAATGATGTATCGTGATTTAGTGAGGTACTCTGCTAAGGATCTGTTCGTTGAGCGGTTGGGGTGGTCGATGGAGATGATTCGCTCTCAATAAAAATGAGCACCAGGTCGGGAATATCTAAAAACTTTTGAGTAATCGCTAATTTGATTACTGCTTCGAAGCGCGATATCCCTCAGTTGCTTGCAACTGAGGGGTATCGCGCTTCGAAAAAAAAATGAATTTGTCTTTGTTTTTTTCTGATATTAAGACTCTCCTCAGATACTCACACCCCATATTGGGAATATTTGAAGTAGGGTTAAATCCATGGGATTAATGCAGTATATTTGTGGCCGTTCGATACATTTGATGGACAAATTGTGAAATAATCACGAATTGAACTGAATTTATTAAATAGGATGATTAGCAAGAAGCACTGATCACAGAGTTTCCCATTTCAAAAAACTGAATATTCTCCACATAAAAATACCGAAATTGTGTCAGAATTTGTCCTCGTGGGGAGGCAAATAAGGTGAGGACAGAGTTTATATTGTTGCGTATTCGCATTTAAGAACGAACTAAGCAAATAAAAAAGCAAAAGTAACACGAAAAAGAATTAAAATACGAAAAGGGAAACAACAGGAAAAAGAAAAAAAGGGGAATTAAAGAGGAAAAGAAAGAAGAAAACAAAATACAATAACATACGGTCATAATGTTAACAAAAGTATATACAGTTGAAAATAGAATTAAAATCTGATTCAAAATATATATAACGAAAATATTGAATTAATAATTAGTAGTATTCATCTTCGCCGAGAAAGTTAAGTTCATTCACTGAAGCAACGAAGTTACTTTCATTTAAAAAGTATCTAAAACACTTTATTGTAATTACATAATTATTTGTAACTCGTTATATGATAAAAATGTTCATTTCATCGTTATAATGATTCTTCTTAGATACGGAATTGATTAAAATATTATTCTTCCTAAAACTAAACCAAAATAACTACATTTCTAAATACAGTGGTGCTCGTTCGTAATTTAAGAAAAACAAGGAGCAGTAGCTAAACTAACTTACTTTCAAGGTGAAGATTAAAGGGCGAGCTTAGCGTAAAACTTATGTGCATCCATAATAAAATAATAGAACCAAAAGGAAAAAATTAAGATAAAAGTCTAAATAAAAATAGAAACGAAAAAAAAAAGCTAACGGGTCATCCACGAACAAGTCTCGCAGGTCATTGCTTTGCTTCACTTTTTGCTATCAACTTTACTTTATTTCCCGCTGGCTTTCATCCAATCAGCGAAAACGTCTCGTAGAAAGTTTTGGTCGGTTAAATAAGATACGGGAATTATTGCTCGAAATACAGAAACGCCCGTATAAAAAAGAAAAATTGTCTTAAGCCGAAATACTTTTGATTTTAAAGAAAATCGTGAGATTCTAAAGTTTTCTGCTGCTTTGATATACATTGATCAATCGCATGCAATATACTGCTGGTTATTCAGATATTTGCTGAGTATGTGGTTCGCCTGGATAATGCGTACAGTATTGACAAATTAGATTCGGGAAAAGAATGGTGTTTCCTGCGATCTCAGACATAACGAGATCAGTGACATGGACAACATGTGATAAAATAGTCGATGAGTTTTACTCTTTTTCTAATCACGATTTGATTTCATTCTTCAAGCATCAGCTTAAAGTTAAAATTAGATATAATAGAAAAAATACTTCCCATCGAGTTTAATAAGGATAGGTACGTATTGTTACTTTATGCATTAGATCATGATGATATGAGTATATATTTTCTTCTTGGCGCGATTCCGGCTATTTTTAGAAGCCAGTCCAGATGAAATAGACCATTAGCCACATAAATGAATCTATCTCTTTTTTTTCTGGTATTAAAGCTCTCCTGAGATGCCTACTCCTCATGTTTATTTTCACCTCTCCCACCTCCCAAATAATGTGATATCCATCGAAGAGAACGTCCAGTGCCGATGACCTTGTCAGACTAGTGAGTTACAAATAAAATAAATATGAGATTGTTTTTTGCTTTGCGGCGTTCTCACGTTGATACACCGATTCTAGTGATCGCTGAAGTGACGCAATATATAGTCGACCAGTACCAGAGGGGAGCATTTGGGAAAACTAATTGTTGTATGTAGAACAACCTCGGCACCTCCTTATAATAATTGCAAAAATCTAACATCGTCATCTCCCTTGAGATGCGACTGAAGACGGCTTGTAAATTTGATATTACCATGAAACTTCCTCCTTCGAAGCAAGCCGGTTATTATTGCAACGAACAATACAAAATTATAACCATAATCAGATTCCTAGTGAAATAATTGCTGACTTTTATGTGGGTTATTATTTTATTTAATAATTGCTGACTTTTATGTGGGTTATGTCTTTTATGTATGTTTTTCAGTTATATCCCGAACAGACAGATAGAAAAACAGAGACAATATAATATGTTTTTCTAGCATAGAATAGATCCCGTAGCATTTACCTCGCTTTCCTGTCAATTTTGCCTAACGGTTAACATTGGCAGAGGTTTTTAGCTGCCTTCCTTTCAGCCCTATTAGCATAGTTTCCTTCTCTTCAAGTATCTCAATATTTTTTCGCATCACCAATAAAAAATATTGTCATTTTACTTGATAATTATAGCATTGAACTGAACTAACACAGAGTAGAAGTATGAATCGAATAAATAAAAATCGGCGATTTTCAGGGGCCAATAAAATCGTATTCAAAACTCTGCTCATTTTTATAATTTGTTTATGAGTTAATGGTCATTTGATTTCGTATTAGTAAGATAGTCAGTGAGAAAGGTTGGAAATATTTCAATGAATAAAGTTTATACAGATGGGTGCGAGTTTATCTCTGCTTTATCGTTATTTTCATGGCAAGTGCTTTACTGAGCTTCAATCTACGGTTCCCCCCTCGCCAAATTTTCACAAGAAACACTCTTCTAGCTGAAAACACAATCAATAATTCCCCTCTCCCACTCTTTATCTGTGCCTAAACCTAAACCTAGATTATACGAACAGAGCTTTTTTCTTAGAAGTCCACGCCTGTGGAACTGTCTTCCGTTTTCCTGCTTTCCAGCTGACTACAATCTGATTTTCTTCAAGTCCAACGTAAACAAGTTCTTAATGAGCCGTTCCACTTAATTTAACAAATTTATCGAATTTCCATCACTAACGATTAATATATTGTCCAATTGACTACTATAAATTATTAACCCTTATCCTCGAGTGGTATCTGGGCCTTGATAAGTGGCGATGCCTATGTAAAAAAAAAGATTGACAGACGATAATAAGTCGATGAGTTATGTGTGTCTGTACGTTCGTTAATGCGTGTCGGGGAGAGAGATATTGCCGAGAGAAGCTGCCACGGTGGGGCGTCCAGTGATACTGATCCGTAGACTCAAGTCAACTTGGTTCTATTGGTTTATTGAAGAAAAATTTGGTTTTTAAAGGATTTAAGTGGCTCCCAGAAAGACTATTTCAAATAAATTCAGAACGCTTTCTGATTGGTCCAAAATATAATTATTCGTTTTTATTCAGGATAGTGTATGCGCAGACGACATGCGCATAACTGCGTTTACGCATTTTGATTTCGTACGTTGATGTAAAAACATTAACCACTACAGTGTTTCCTTTCAACTTTTTGTACTCAAATGCTTGCTATTCTGTACTTTTATCAAGTCTCTTTAAGGCGTTTTTATTATTTTTCAGTTTTACTTTTGTGAGTGACTAATAAGCCTGTGTCTAAAATATACCATGCTGAAGAGCCTTGATTGTCGATAGCAGTTTATGCTAACTGCCCGAGTATTACACGTTTCCATAGAACATGCATCCCGAAGATAGTATATTATATTTATATTATAGATTCTTTCTTCGTGACTTCCAGACTGCTGTAATTTGTAAAGAAGAAAATGTCAAATAGAAAAATAGAAACCAAATGTTAATTGCGTCTGTGGAAAGATTCACATTTGAAATGAAATTAGAAAATCAAACATAAAACGAGAATTAAACGGATTTGAAAATCGATTTACAATTTTATTAACTTCAAAATAAAGAAAAAAAAGAAAAACAATTTTGATTGCGTGTGTTTTGTTAATCAAACTAATAAATGGTTGATTAGTCGAGACGATTTCGAACTGAGAATTCGGTTTTTCTTTTGTATATTTTTTAATTAAATGCTCGTGTTGACCTCCACTTCACAAATAGATCAGCTAGATACCTTAGTATACATATATACATATATATATATATATATATATATATATATATATATATATATATATATATAGGTGGTGGTGGTTGTGTGTGTGTGTGTGTGTGTGTGTGTGTGTGTGTGTGTGTATAGCGGCCATAATATAAGGAGCAGAGACAACAAATATTAGAGTATAATGCATAAATGTTATACAAAGTTAGAAAATTTTATATAATAACTTTGCTTCTTTTAATAAAGATTAAATGCTAAACAGCTACTAGGCAAAAGTGAAGGAATAATGTTAGTAATTTGAAAATATATTTTATGTTGTTAAAAACACTCGATGAAGATTTTCAACAATGAGTAAAAGATACTCGTGCTTCGGGACTTCGCTGACACCTTTGCGGTAAGTGGATGTTGTAAAAACTAACTATTGCTTAAGATGTTTAAAAAAATTTAACTACCTCCTGAAGTGACTGAAATCCAACTATGAACTATAAAGATTGGTTGAGGAGGTAGAGGTAGAGGAGGAGGATTTTATTAAAATTCACAAAAGTTGGTAGGAGCTATGATGGTAGCCCCTGGGATGGTGGCGAAGCTCAACTTGGTGTGCACCATTCCTAAGTGGAGGAGTTGATGAAGAGCCGCGCTAAATACGACCTTAATCTTTGACCTTAATCTTGAAAAATGCTGTGCACCATTCCTATGTGAAAGACCATCTTCATGCCAGGTTTGGTCATGATCGGTCCAAAGGTATGATCCGTAGCAGAGTTGTACATATAGGCACACACACATGCAAACACTACTATATATATATATATATATATATATATATATATATATATATATATAGTAATTTAAATTACTAAATTACTAACTAGCTCTACCTACGTATTGAGCACTTTTGAAGTAAATACTTAAAGTTTACGCATAAATCTATACTTTCGTATAGTAAATTTATGTGAATAAATGAAATAGTTATATTATATATATATATATATATATATATAATATAACTATTTCATTTATTCACATAAATTTACTATACGAAAGTATAGATTTATGCGTAAACTTTAAGTATTTACTTCAAAAGTGCTCAATACGTAGGTAGAGCTAGTTAGTAATTTAGTAATTTAAATTACTATATATATATATATATATATATATAGTAGTGTTTGCATGTGTGTGTGCCTATGTGTACAACTATATATATATATATATATATATATATATATATATATATATATAGGGTGGAACGACAACTTTTATTGAAAAAATCAATTGAGGTGACTGTATTATCTAGTGAAGCTGACATCTATTCAATGTAGCCGCTTTTCATTCACTGCCTCGATACCGGTCCGGAACTAGGAGCATGCATTTTCCACAAGCGCCAGTGGGAGTTCGGCGTGAGATCAGCGGAAGATCATCGAACACTCGGCGGATAGTGGCAATCAGGCTTGCTTTGGTGTTGTGGAAGGTCATACTGGTGATGTTCTCGCCGTATGACCAAACAAAGTAGTCCAGCAAATTCAGCTCGGGGAAGAGTGACCCAGTGAGAAAATAGTAGAAATTCGTAGTATTCCTTCTGAAGCCAAGCTTGGGTCTCTTTGGACTTGTGAGCCGGCACCGAGTTCTGCTGCCACACCCAGTGTTTACCAGCGGCCACCTGATTGCACAAGGAGATCATCACACTCTTCAGCACATCCAGGTAAACTTTGGTGTTGACTTTCAAGCTGATTTCAAAGATATGAGGTGATATGATGTGGCTTTCACTTGAAACCACACCACAGACCATAACCGTTGCCGGAAACTTTGTTTTCATCACCCTGAGCTCGTACCTGTTATTCGTGGCAATCCAGCGATGCATTTTGAGGGTGCTGTCAATGGTCCTATTGTCATAACTTGGATTAGGAAGAGCATGATTTCTACAGCAGCGCATATCCGGTCTCGCTCTTTGAACATTGTGTCACTTTAAGACATGATAGAAGGCTTCTATCGCACTTGGACTTTGTACACAACTGGCCAACTAGTAGACGGTCTGCAACAATAAAAGAAAATCGATTTTCATCCGATGGAAATGGAATCATATCTTTTCTAGGGCGATAATCTATCGTTCCACCCTATGGATTAGGACTTTGTTTTAAGCGAGATGACAAATTTTATACGTACGAGTCAAACGCTCTCTTTTGAAGAAGAAAATAGCATTATCGCTAACTATCGGGAAAAAAGTCAAATTCAGAAATTTCTGATATCGTTAATAGGTCCAAAATAGTGTAATTAATAGTTATAATACCAATAAAACGTTAAATGCAAACCAAAAAAACTTCGGAAAACTTTCTATAACATTTCAAACGGAAGAATTGTTCGAATGTCTACAAAATAGCGTTTTAAGACTTCTACATTAACTGCCCGTCAATTTAATGAAACGACAGATGGTAAGATCTCATAGAAAAGGGGTTGTTAACAAGTTGAAAAAATGCAAAATTGCGTGTTCGTATTCCAGCTTCGAAGCCTCTCGTTTTAAACGGAAACCAAAGGGCATGCCTGGAGTACGCGAGAGAACACGTTGTTTGGACTGACGTCCAAAGAGATATAGTTCATTGTTATGACGAGTCCAAGTTTAATATATTTAATTCTTACGGAAAAACTTATGTATGCCGTTTAGCAGATTTAAGACTCTTCTTAATATTTCAAGAAATCGCTAAGTTTGGTAGCGATGTGGTAATGATTTTTTTTTTACTTATTTTCACCCCAAACAAGGCACATTGTCACTTTGATGTAAGGGATTACTATTTAAGATTAAAGCTACAGGAATAGTGTATGGGGAATCCATTAACATTACACTTTAACTTTTACATGTCAGTACAGTCAGCGAAGCAGGAACCCGAAAGTAAATTCCACAGTTTAACAGTTTGAGGGAAGATGCTATTAGAGTAGAAGGCTTTCCGGCATCTAGGGATTTCTATAGGGTAAGAAGGGTGGAACTTTACTGTTTGTCGGGTTAGTCGGGAGTATCTACGTCAAGTGGGTATAAGTGCTTCCAGTTCATCCGCACACATCTCATTAAAGTACTTGTAAAACAGTCTCAGGTATACAATATTTCGGTGATGGGACAGGAGGTGGAGTTTTGTTGATAGTGCTGGACTTATTAGGTTGGAGTCTTTTTTTTTAGACTCTGTCTAAAAGGGAGATGTGGCAGCAATAGTTGATTTGGCGAGATATAAGATACTCTCAGGTGTGAATAGTTTTCTAGCACGATGAAGAATGGGAAAGGTGTATTTCCCAAACACACACACAGACGCGCACATACATACATACATACATACATACATACATACATACATAGAGAGAGAGAGAGAGAGAGAGAGAGAGAGAGAGAGAGAATATATATATTAGTGATGGGATGATTCCAAAATTTTTCCCGATTCCGTTCTAAATTTTCAATTCCGATTCTAATAAAAACGTCCGAAATAAAGATATAAATTTAACAAAATTATTATTTAAAAATCAACTAACAATTTTTTACGTCAGTTTTTCTTCTTTTTTTTTAATAATTTTGTGAAATCAAATCTATAAATAACATGTTTATATTTTTTTATTTTTATCTCACCGATAATTTGTATATAATATACACATTGGGAAACCCATAAATAAATCATAAATTCTTATCATATGATAGAAACTTAATCATTTATAACAATGTCATAAGAGATACCGGAAAATTGGACCTACACCCGTTAAGTTTTTTCTTAAATCCCTATAGCTATTTTGTGGCAGACAGATATTTTTGTATGAAGTTTTATTGATTGGATTTCTAACAATGATTAAATTTATTATTGGCAAACAATTTATTGATATTTTTAAGCCATATTATGGAAAATATTTTATAATTAAAAACGCATTAATATTTTAAGAAAAATATTATATATAATAGAATTCATTATCTATTATACAAAAACTGCAGACGACTAGCTTCGTAACCAAAAACAACATTTCGCAGACAAATAACTTGTTAGAAAAAAAACAATCTAGTTTACCAATTTAACTGCCCATTAGTTTATCTCTAATAACTACATAGCCTATACTACAAATAGGTTGTCGCGAAGTTTAACCTCCCCACCTCTCTGACTCTTGTACAATATTGCAACATTTGAGAAAACATGGCTGCCATCCTTCTGAATTCTGAAGAATCAAAGCGAAAATAATATTAATAGATAAAAATACTTGAAGCATTATATATTCAGACAAAAAGGTCTCAGATAGTGTTGATTACGAACAGTCGAAATATTCTAAAATGCCTTGGGTAGTAAATTTTAAATTTTACTTATGTATATATGCATATAAAAAAAATTGTTCGCCCGCCCAACTCGTAATTAGCCACCATGTGACCGTGACAATATATATATATATATATATACATATATATATATATATATATATATATATATATATATATATATATAACTACTTCATTTACTCACATCAAATTAATATACGAAAGTATAGATTTATGCGTAAACTTTAAGTATTTACTTCAAAAGTGCTCAATACGTAGGTAGAGCTAGTTAGTAATTTATAAAATATATATGGCGATTAAGCTACACTGAATATTCGGCGTTTCGTCCACTCTATGACTCCTCAGGCTTATGCGCATAAGCCTGAGGAGTCCTAGAGTGGAAGAAACGCCGAATATTCAGTGTAGCTTAATCGCCATATATATTTTATAAATTACTATATATATATATATATATATATATATATATATATATATATAAAACATAATTTTTATAACGCAATATGCCTGAGGATGATGAAAACCGCAAAAAAAAATCTTCGGAGATTGGAGATGATAAAAAAGAAAATAGTGAATAAGAAAAATTCCATGCTTTTTAATAAATGTGTGTGTGGCATCCGTCAGTCGAAACGACTATGGATCAGCGCCGTATTAAGATGTTGCCTGTTTGCATCCTTTTGTGTGACTGTAGAGACCAATTCTTGATTTGCATAGTCTGCCACAGCCTTGACATACGAAGGTTGTTATGCAATTTGCCGCTTCGTCCGGCTGTTCCACCTGTATACTCGCTCTTCTCCTAGCTCTCTTTGCAGCATTTTCAGCATGGATGATAATCCCCTGGCGTATCATTTTCCTCCAGGCAGTTCTGTCAGTTGCAGAGGCTTCCCATGTTTTCCTGTCCACCGAGAGAGCCTTCATGTCACGCTTGCAGACATCCCTGTAGCGAAGATGGGGTCGCCCCCTCTTTCTTGAGCCTGAGGCAAGCTCGCCATAGAGAAGGTCTTTAGGGATGCGCCCATCATCCATCCTGCGCACATGGCCCAGCCAGCGAAGACGTTGCTCACGCAGTAGGGAGTAAATGGATGGGATGCCCGCTCTCTGCAGAACATCAGTATTACTCACTCTGTCCTGCCATGTGATACCAAGTATCCTACGTATACACCTCATATGGAAGACCTGAAGTTTCCTCTCTTGTGTTGAGTATGTAGTCCAGGATTCACTCCCATACAGTAGAACACTGAGGATGCACGCTCTGTAGACGGTCATCTTGGTGGAGGTGGTAAGGTGCCTGTTTTCCCAGACTCTTTTAGTTAGTTTAGAGAGGGTTGTAGATGCCTTTCCAATCCTTTTGTTTAGCTCCACGTCCAATGAGAGGGTGTCTGAAGTAGTGGAGCCTAGATATTGAAACTGGCGTACGACCTCTAGTGGTGTGCCTTGGATTGTGATGCTGGGTGGGGAGGCGGTTGCTTGTCCCATGACTTGAGTTTTCTTCTGGCTGATGGTGAGACCGAACAGGCTGCAAGCATTAGCAAACCTGTCCATCAGTCTTTGAAGACCATCTTCCTGATGCGATGCTATAGCTGCATCATCGGCAAACAGCATGTCTCTTATCCAAACTGTCCTGGTCTTTGTCCTGGAGCGGAGTCTGGCGATGTTGAAGAGACCACCATCTGACCTGGAGTGCAAGCAGATACCATCCGTTGTGTTCTTGAAAGCATGCTTCAGGAGAAGAAGATGCCGAAGAGTGTTGGGGCCAACACACAACCCTGTTTGACACCACTCCTCACCCCGAACTCAGCAGACATGCCACCGTTAAATTGCACAGTGCTCCTCATGCCATCATGAAAGGATCTTATGATGCTGAGGAGTTTTGGTGGGCATTCAATCAGTGGGAGAGTTTTGAATAGTCCATCTCTGCTCACGAGATCGAATGCCTTGGTCAGGTCTATGAAGGCAACATACAGAGGCTGGTTTTGCTCTCTGTACTTTTCTTGCAGTTGGCGTAGGGAGAAGATCATATCGATTGTTGATCTCTCTGAACGAAAACCGCATTGAGATTCTGGATAAATTCGGTCGGCAAGAACGTTTAGTTGCAGTAATACTATACGTGCGAATAGCTTGCCAACGAAACTCAACAGTGAGATACCGTGGTAGTTGTTACAGTCACCGCGGTCCCCTTTGTGCTTGTAGAGAGTGATGATATTTGCGTCTCTCATGCCCTGAGGTACTGAGCCTTCTCTCCAACACTGTATCAGTAGACTATGGAGGGGCTCAAGCAGGCTAGCCTTTCCACTTTTTAAGACCTCAGCTGGAATATAGTCCTTTCCTGAGGCTTTTCCTGATGGCAGTCTGTCTATTGCCCAGGATAGTTCTTCTATGGAAGGCTCCTCATCGAGCTCATGCATCAGTGGTAGACGATCAATGGCATCCAGGGCGGACTGATGTACCATGTTTTCCCTGGAGTAAAGCTCGGAGTAGTGTTCAACCCATCTGTCTAGCTGTTTAACTTTGTCTAGTATGGGTTCACCCGATTTAGACTTCAGTGAAGCAGTTTTGTTAATTATGGGTCCTGTAGCTCTCCTGATCCCGTTATACATATTTTTTATATTTCCTGTATCAGCTACATGCTGGATAGACTTGGAGAGCTCCATCCAGTAGTTGTTTGCAGCTTCTCTTACAGCCTTTTGAACTGCCCTTTTGGAAAGCCTCAGTGCAGCCAGCGATGTAGGAGATGGGTTGGCCTTGTATGAGAGCAAGGACAAACTCTTTGCCTCAATCAGAGGGTTGAGGGTAGCAGAGTTGGCATCATACCAGTCATTGCGTTTGCTACCTGTCCTCCTCCCAAAGACTTTGAGAGCTGTAGAGTGGATGGCATTTTTCAGTGTTTCCCACTGTTCAGATGCAGTCCGGGTGTTATCTCCTTTGAAGGTGAAGGTTAACATTTCGTTGAATTTCGCATTGCGATCTGAGTATGTGGTCTTGTTAACATCAATACGGGCAACACCCTTCTGTTTAGTGTGGTAGAAATCTTTGGGTTGAAGTTTGACTCTACTGCATATTAGGGAATGATCTGTATCACAATCAGCACTGTGGTAGGCTCTAGACATCAGAAAATGTTTGAGGTACCTTCGTCTAGTGATGATTAGATCGAGCTGGTGCCAACGCCCTGATCTGGGATGTCTCCAGGACACTCTGTGATGCGGTCTGGCAGCAAAGAATGTGTTGGTAATGCAGAGGTCATGGTAGGCACAGAGTTCTAGAAGGCGCTGACCGTTACCATTGCATTTGCCCACTCCAAAGTTACCAAGGCAGCTCGGCCATGCATCGTTGTAGCCACCCACATGTGTATTAAAGTCCCCAAGTATAATCGGGTCTTCATTTTGTGGAAATGCCTTGATGGTGCTATCCAGCTGTGTGTAGAAGTGCTCCTTGATGTCGTCAGGCGCTGCGAGTGTTGGGGTGTACACACATAATAGATTAATTGTTCCATCTGTGGTGTTCAGTCGTAGTGAGATTAGGCGCTCAGTAGCTGAATCAGAGAGTTGTACGTTCTGAAGCAGTGAGTTTCTGACTGCAAAACCAACACCGTGTTCCCGGACCTCCTCTTCCTGTTTTCCTTGCCAGAAGAAGGTATAGTCCGATTCCTTTAGGCATCCGGTGTCAGCTAAGCGTGTTTCTTGGAGTGCAGCGATGTCTACTTTGAGTCTCGATAGCTCGTTGTTGATTATGGCAGTTTTTCGAATATCGGAGATGTTGAGTATGTCGGTAGATAGGCCAGTCGCCATAGTACGAACATTCCAGCACCCTAGCCTGAGTGTTGGGTTCTTTGTGTTTCTTTTGGTTTTGTTTGGTGCAATGGTTACTGGCCACTTGTTGGAATCATCCTATACCCTATGCACCCAGTAGGGTAGGTGGTCAGTGGCGGGATAGCACCTTACTGACTGAGGGCTGCTCAGCTTTGTGGCGGGCAGTAGCTGTCCAATGAAATTAAATAACTTCTCCCACCGTTAGGACCGACCCCTGGCGCCCAGCTGTATGCCAATTGAGCTGTAGGCTTATAACCGGTAACTGTCGCTCCCCTGTTTAGTCCTATACAGATGCATAGCTGAAGTTTTCTCTCCAGGGCGCTGGCCAGGGCAGATCTGTGGAGAGACTGGGTTGCCCAATCGTCAGAATCCCCCTCTCGGTCTTACTGGTGTTGCCCAGAGGGATGGAAGTACCAGTACGTCCGGCACCAGGTTGACTGCAGTAGCTACCAGAGCAAGGCTGAGTACAGCACTTGTCTGCCTGTGGGGCTACACTCCAGATTTTCTGTTAGGGTTTACTCCCTTAGCCTTTATCGAACCAACGAATAACCACAAGGCAGTGGTACTATTTACCCATAGCTGGGGGCCTGTTCATGGGCATCAGGGCTTGTCCATACAACGATGGGCCTGGCATGCCGCATGTCTGGGGGCAGACCACCTCCTAGTCTCCTGTAGTTCTGCTTGAGTCCGCAAGGTACTCAATTTACATGTGTCGCCGCGGGGAGGCACTACATGGAGCTTTCTTATGGAGAGGCTATGTACTGGCAGGGAAGACTTACGCACTCTGCTTTCTTTTTGCCTAGGCTAGCCAGCGGTAGGGACTGGAAGAAGAAGGTGACAAGCACACAGTACCCCACACTTGATGCATCAATAGGCCATTTGACACATTTTTAATAACTCAATGAATATATATATATATATATATGTGTGTGTGTGTTTGTGTGTGTATGTGTTTATATATATATATATATATATATATATATATATATATATATATATACAACATATTGACACTATTTTGAAAAGGAATAAATGTGGAATTGTAATGAGTGAAATGATTCTAGCTAAGAATAATACAGATCGTGTAAGATGACCAACGATATCCACTTTCCCACACTTTGATGACCATATTCTGTGGTATATTTTTAGCAAATAAATAATTCAAAGTGGAGTAACTGTTCAGATACTACACTTTATTTTTTCTGTCCTCGGTTAGTTAAAAAGAAATCCTTTTAGATTGAGGAAATTTTTATTTTTATTATAATTTAAAATGACCCTTCTTGGAGATCTGGAATCTGTACATTATAAAGCAACCTTGTGTCTAAATCAGTCTCACTAAGAAGATAACTAAAATGAATGATATATAAGTAATAACGAATTTAGGAAAACTCGTCCATGGAAAACTCGTCCATGAAAAACTCGTCCACGGAAAACTCGTCCATCAAAAACCTCGTCCATGGAAACTAGTCCATGGAAAACTCGTCCATTTTTGCTAGGTAGGAAAACTGGTCCATTATTGAATAAATATTGATTGAAAACACATTTTATGACCATTCTTGAAGAGGATGTTGTTTTAGGGGAGATTACACCCATCCTATAATATTTTTAAAAAAAAATATTTTTACTTGTTTACTGTTGTAATATTTTTTGTTCTCCTGATTTTTACTTTCGCTTTTCTCGCTCACATATTCTGAATTCGCAATAGCGGACCGTCGTTAATGGATTTTTTTCGGGTATGTATTACCATACACATAGATTCGAAAAAGATGCCAAAAAACAAATATATAACAAATAAATGTTATCAAAGGCAAGATAAGTAACTTTTTTACATAACTGGATAAGTTTTGGTGTTTTTATTTAATGTAAAATGTTTATTCGGTTCGAAAACCATACAGCGATTATCGGTATATGTGAAAACGTTAAAAGAGTGGTGAGCTCGCAACAAAAAATATCAGCAAAGGAAAATTACTTATCTATTTATCTGAAAAGCTTTTAGCGGTTTTAGTCGTTTTAAAGCGTTTAATCGGTTCGATAAACATACACAGTCGATTGGTCGGTACGAACAAGAAAATGGCGGCGAAAACTGACAACCTAAATATTTGTAGTTCTGATAATGCCTTAAACATAAAATTGGACAAAATAATGTTAGAAACCCACCCAATATGTTACTGTGACATATATTGTGTGAAAACTCGATTTTATCTTTTTCAAACCAACAATACTTCAGTATAAATATTTTGTAAGAATATGGTTCTCCTGTAGGAGATGTCTCCCTGATTTTTACTTAAACTTTTTTCTCGCTCACATGCCCCTGTTTAAAATTTGTAGCAGCAGGCAAATGTCAATGGATTTTTTTCTACCAAAACGGCCATTGACAATGTTTGTTTGTTTTTTTTGTTTTGTTTTTTGTTTGTTTTTTTTTTGTTGTTTTATGTTAAACATATTTCAGGTTTGTTTTACTAAACATATGGATTCGAAAAAGTTGTCAAAATAGTAGTAAAAATCCACCTAATAAATGTTACGGTAAAATTTATTGGGTGGGTTTCTACCACCATTTTGTTTTATTTCTTATTTTGAAGTGATTATTGAGTCTTTAAAGACATCGCTGGCGTCTTTTCTTTTTTTCAAGCAGCGTTCAACACTACTCGTTTTTCGACCCGAATAAACATTTCACATTAAATAGAAACACTAAAAACTTATCCAGTTAGGTAGAAAAGTTTTCTTGCCTTTAATAAATTTAATTGTTACATATTTGTTTTTTAACAAATATTTCGTACCCCTGTCTTTAGTAATACAAACCCTTCTATTTTAGTGCTATTATCGAAACTCCCAAGATGCGATCCTCTGACGTCGGACATTTATTTTTGTTCTCACATAACACTCGATACTACTTGTTTTTTAACTGAAAGAACGCTTTAAAATAAGTTAAACTACTAAAAACTTAGCAAGCTAAGTAGAAAACAAACAATTAGAAAAATCGATTTTATCTTTTTTAAAATAACAGTAAACAAATAAAAATATTTTTTAAAACAGAATTAGACACGTAGCACAGGGCAGATGAGGAAATGAAATGATCAACCGACGACAACAAAGCATCCGCAAACGACTACTAAAATTTGCCCCCCCCCACACACACAGAATGTATCTGATATTTGCAGAATATGTTGGAACTTTTGTTTTATTTTATTTTATTTATTTTTTTTTTTACTTGTAAGCCAATGCGCACTCCTCGGAAAACTCCAATATGAGAGACAACAACACGGCAGAAGAGAAAACAAAGAAGAATAAGACCACAGAAAAAGCGTTGGGTCGGCTCTTGTCGAGCAAACAGTACAACTGCTGTTAGAATCAGAATTAATGAAGTTTATTATTTTTTTTAGTAGTATGTATCTTTATACATAAAATGTATCAAATTTGTATTTCAGTTAAGGGTTTTTATATGCATTAAAATACAATTTTTCATGTGTACAAATATTTTTCACACCACTATATATATATATATATATATATATATATATATATATATATATATATATATATATATATATATATATATTTTTATTACATTTTCACCCCAAACAAGGCAAATTGCCACTTTGGTGTAGGGGGCTACTATCAGGGGCAACAACTACTGGGGTACTATGTAGGGATTTGGACAGCAAGATGTCGGTTCACGTTACACTTGAACTTCTGCACGCCAGTACTGTTGGGGAAGCAGGGATCTGGAATGGAATTCCACAGTCTAGCGGTTCTGGGGAAGAAACTATTGGAGTAAAAAGATATTTTATATCTAGGGATCTCTACAGTGTGGGGGTGGGATTTAGCAGCCTGTCGGGTTTGTCGAGGGTGCTCACGTCGTGGGGGCACTAGTGATTGCAGTTCGTCAGAGCATTCACCACTAAAATACTTGTAGAAAAGGAAGAGGGATGCAACATTTCGTCGATGGGACAGAGGCTGAAGCTTAGATGCCAGTTCAGGGCCTATCAGGTTTGCGACTCTCTTTTGAACCTTGTCAAGGAGCGAGAGACTAGTAGCAGATGCACCAGCCCAGATGTGACAGCAATACTCTATACATGGGTGAATGGTGGCCTTATAGAGGTACAGGATACTTTCGGGTGTTAGCAGTTGTCTAGCACGGTAGAGAGAGCCCACCTTTTCTGGCAATGCCTTCAATGTAATTGTTCCAACTCATGTTTCCTGTGAACGTTAGGCCAATGAGTTTGAAAGATGTACTCTCAGATAAAGAGTCCTTGGCCATTGCTATTGGTGGTAGAGAGGGTTTCTTGTAATTATTGAATGAAACCAGTTTAGTCTTGGCAGCATTGAACGCGACCAACCACTTTTGTCCCCATTCCACTACAGATTGGAGGTCTTCCTCTAGTGTTTCTGCTATGTTTTTAGAAATGTGTTCATTCGTCTTCCTGTTGTGCCTGCCATAGAGTGTAGTGTCATCAACATATATACCCATCTCAGAGGCAATTTTTTCGGGGAGGTCATTAATGAATATCATGAACAATAGAGGTCCAAGGATAGAACCCTGGGGCACCCCCGCATTTATATCATATTGTTTAGATGCACAGCCGTCGAGGACAACCTGGATTTTTCTCTTATCTAAGAAGGATTTAATTATGTTAACTATATTCTACCAGTGATACCGTATGATCTAATTTTCCTGAGGAGACCCTCATGCCATACCCTGTCAAAAGCCTTAGATATATCTAGAGCTACCGCTCTGCTCTCCCCCGCTTTGTCCAGTGAATGGTATATACGTTCAGAGATTACAGTTAGGATGTCTGCTGTGGAACGGGCTTGTCTATATTGTTTGTCAGTCCATATTTTCTCCTCTGAGGAGATGGCAGACATCGAAATACGATAGGATAAAGAGTTAAAATATTTCTAATGTATTCTTTGTCTTACGTTAAATAATAAAAATATTTTGATCCGAAAATCAAACATTTCACGTCATAGATTATTAAATTCATTGAATGACTAAAAATTATATATATATATATATATATATATATATATATATATATATATATATATATATATCGGGTTGTTTGTAGTGCCATGACGCGCATGGAAAGGGATCCTGCACTCATCCACGGTGGGCTTTCCTGAGGCCACAATCCTAATTGGAGAAAGGTCAGCTGATGGTCTACTTGTGATGCATGTCTGATGCTCTGCATAACTTCTTGTTTAGCTCCCCCTTACCTAAACCGAAACACTAAAAAGCGCATCGAAGCACAAAAATTAGGAACTCGAGACTTCTGGAAAATCTACAACAGTGTAGTAAATAATGGGCAATCAACAATTCCCCCACTAACCAACAATCATAAGGTTGTCTCCTCAGCAACCGACAAGGCTAACATGCTTGCCAGTCGGTTTGCCTCAAACTCCACACTGGACCCTTCCAACCATCCCCTACCTGATTTTCCTATGTGGAAAGACGCCACGCTAGACGATCTGAAAACCACCCCAACTCAGGTGCATGATATCATAAAAAACTTGACACTTCAAAAGCATGTGGACCCGATCTTATCCCAGCTGTGCTTTTAAAAAAGTGCTCAGCCGAAGTAGCTCCAGTTCTCTCCAAACTCTACAACAAATGCCTTAATGAAGCTTGCTTTCCGGGCTGTTGGAAAACTGCTTCTGTTGTACCAATATTCAAGAATTCTGGCGAAAGGACTGACTCATCAAATTATCGCCCCATTAGCCTCCTCCCACTTTTTGCCAAATATTTGAGACCTTAATTAACCATGCTCTAGTCCATCACCTTACAGATGCTAAACTTCTGACTGACAAACAATATGGATTTAGACAAGCCCGTTCCACAGCAGACATCCTAACTGTAATCTCTGAACGTATATACCATTCACTGGACAAAGCGGGGGAGGGCAGAGCGGTAGCTCTAGATATATCTAAGGCTTTTGACAGGGTATGGCATGAGGGTCTCCTCAGTAAAATTAGATCATATGATAGAATACTTAACATAATTAAATCCTTCTTAGATAAGAGAAAAATCCAGGTTGTCCTCGACGGTCGTACATCTAAACAATATGATATAAATGCGGGGGTGCCCCAGGGTTCTATCCTTGGACCTCTATTGTTCCTGATATTCATTAATGACCTCCCCGAAAAAATTGCCTCTGAGATGGGTATATATGCTGATGACACTACACTCTATGGCAGGCACGACAGGAAGACGAATGAACACATTTCTAAAGAAATAGCAGAAACACTAGAGGAAGACCTCCAATCTGTGGTGGAATGGGGACAAAAGTGGTTGGTCGCGTTCAATGCTGCCAAGACTAAACTAGTTTCATTCAATAATTACAATAAATCCACTCTACCACCTATAGCAATGGCCAACGACTCTTTATCTGAGAGTACATCTTTCAAACTCATTGGCCTAACGTTCACAGGAAACATGAGTTGGAACAATTACATTGGAGGCATTGCCAGGGCCGCTGCAAGTAAGGTGGGCTCTCTCTACCGTGCTAGACAACTACTAACACCCGAAAGTATCCTGTACCTCTATAAGGCCACCATTCACCCATGTATAAAGTATTGCTGTCACATCTGGCCTGGTGCATCTGCTACTAGTCTCTCGCTCCTTGACAAGGTTCAAAAGAGAGTTGCAAACCTGATAGGCCCTGAACTGGCATCTAAGCTTCAGCCTCTGTCCCATCGACGAAATGTTGCATCCCTCTGCCTTTTCTACAAGTATTTTAGTGGTGAATGCTCTGACGAACTGCAATCACTAGTGCCCCCACGACGTAAGCACCCTCGACAAACCCGACAGGCTGCTAAATCCCACCCCCACACTGTAGAGATTCCTAGATGTAAAAGATCTTTTTACTCCAATAGTTTCTTCCCCAGAACCGCTAGACTGTGGAATTCCATTCCAGGCCCCTGCTTCCCTAACAGTACTGACGTGCAGAAGTTCAAGTATAAGGTGAACCGACATCTTGCTGCCCAAATCCCTACATAGTACCCCAGTAGTTGTTGCCCCTGATAGTAGCCCCCTACACCAAAGTGGCAATTTGCCTTGTTTGAGGTGAGAATGTAATTAAAAAAAAAATTTAAAAAAAAAAAAAGAGATATAAGACAAGTGATCCCACATTGACAAAAAAAAGCTACATGAGCTTTTATTTCATTCTAGACAAAGGGTCTTCTTCCCCAGGAATTCAAAGATGCATCCATAGTGCATATCTACAATAGAAAGAGTAACATACAGAGCTCAATCGTTTAACCAAGAACCAGGAACGTGGCCTCCTCCCAGAAAATCAATGTGATTTACGTACAGGGCGTGGTACAGTAGACATAGTATTGCTGCTCATCAACTCCAGGAAAAATGTCAGGAACATTATCAGGACCTGTACACAACACCGTTGATCTGATCTCTGTCACTGTAAACCAGGCAAGTCTATGGAACATCATGGACAAATTTGGATGTCCTGATAAATCCATCTCAATCGTTAGAAAATTTCACGATTGGATGATGGCTCATAGACGACGAAGAAACTTTCGGTAACTTCCCAGTTAACGGCAGTGTTAAATAAGGCTCGTCCCAACGCTCCTCAGTATGATGCTCTCGGTGGTACTAACTGATGTTTTCAGCGCAGAAGACTCCGAAGTAAGTATCAAATACTACCGGTTAGACGTGAAATTGTTCAACCCAAAACGACACTGCTATCACCACTATAATACGAAACATTTCTTCATCGGAAAAAGATATTAATTACTTTCCAAAGTTGTTCTTCGAATGGTTCCTGAAAGCGTGCTTTGCAAGCCATATTTTCACACGAGAACTTCCTTCCTTACGTTGCTTGTGAATTTTTTTATAGTAATCTTAAAAAATAAAAAAAGATAAATATTTTTCAACTATCTGACTTATATCATCATTTAAATCTCGAGTCTGGATTAATAAACTGAATATTCCATAAGCATTTATTTGCTTTGAAACTTAAAGGCTGAAGAGATCGATTCATCTGCTGCTGCTCATGTTTTTTGAAAGTTACGAGCGAGTTCGAGCTAATTCATAAAATGTAGTTTTCTTTGTTATTTTGTGAAATGTTAAAGTTAGCAGACATTGTCAACTTCGTCGCATTAATGAATCAAATAAATGCTTCAATATAAATATTAAGATTACTAAGTATCGGGCTGAATTTAATATTTACTTGATATGGTTGTTTAATCAGACTTTTCACTGTGATTTCTAACTCCTTAAAGTCTAAATGCTGTATGCTTTGTTTCGGTTCTAGGAAGCCATACATCCAGACATTACCACCGGCTTCGATGCTCACCTATGGTAACTCTTTTGGTGATAGCCAATGGCACCTCTACTGGAGAACGCCGAATGGTTCCCATTCAGCTATTTTTCTAACCTGGATTTTCCTAACTTCTGATTTATGTCTTATCTTGCTGTGATAGATTTAAGATTTGTGTTTGAACCATCGGACGAATTCAGTATGGAATTCAGTTTATCTTATCTGCTGTGAAACATATTAACATGGAATTAGCCGTCACCCATGTGCAAAATAGCAATTTGTGTTCAATTACTCATTTATACCCGGTACTTTTTAGTATGACAGCATGTGAGCAGTTTCTTTCAGCTTCTTTACTTTCTAGTGATGTTCATTATCTCCACATTAAATTACAAGAAGCAATAGTCATTCTATCCGTTCCGTACATGATGCATATATATATATATATATATATATATATATATATATATATATATATATATATATATATATATATTATTCAAAGAAATCTTTGTTAATTCTTGCGTTCAATACAGAGTTTCATTTTTAAAAAGATATTAACCCAAGGTAATTTACATTGTTAGTTCGTGTAAAAGCGCGTGTGCGTAAACATGACCGGAAGTTGAGATTCGGATTTCAAGATAATCATTTTGAATGAAAAACTTTTTTCATTAAATCGATTTTTATTGTATTATGAGGTTGTATATATAACGAGTGTATATACTTGCGTTCATGTACGTCTAGTCTATATAATATATGTGCGTGTATGAAACCGATACTCGTATCATCCTGTGCTTAGAAATGTTCGTTGTGTGTGTGTGTGTGTGTGTGTGTGTGTGTGTGTGTGTGTGTGTGTGTGTGTGTGTGTGTGTGTGTTTACATATATTCAAACAAAGTTCACGTAACAGGGACAAGATAACAGTTATTTGTTCGAGACGGATTCAACAAACATGACACATAAGCAAACAATGGACTTTTGATAACGGAATACTAACCTTAGGTTGTGGCTCCCTTCGTCTCTTGGACACAGCAAGAAAAAAATTTCACTGTAAAGCAATAAAAAAAAAATCATTTCTCTCTGATAGGCTCATAAGAGTAGTGGTAGATGGACAAAAATCGGAGGGCTGCAATATAAATGCTGGAGTCCCTCAGGGGTCAATCCTGGGCCCAACTCTCTTCCTGATCTACATCAATGATCTCCCTAAACACATACTTAAATCATTCGTTGACATCTATGCTGATGACACGACCATCTACAGCAACACAGTTTCTCTACCCTGCAACCTCTCTCCCACAGAAGAGACGTTGCAAGCCTATCCTTGTTTTATCGTTATTTCCATGGCAGGTGCTCGTCGGAACTCCAATCTCTGGTCCCCCCTTGCCAATCTTTCACTGTGAAAAATTTCCCCCACTCTATATCTGTGCCTAAATCAAAACGCGGATTCCATGAACAAAGCTTCTTTCTTAGAACTGCACGCCTGTGGAACTCTGTTCCGTCTACCTGCTTCCCACCGGACTACAACTTGGATGTCTTCAAGTCCAACGTTAACAAATTCCGAATGAACCGCCCCCTTAAGTTTACACTTCATCAAATATCCACACTAACGTAATGTACTGGCAATAACCCTTATCCCTGAGTGGCTTCCGGGCCTTGATAAGTGGTGATCACTGTGTAAAAAAAAAAACTTCTTTTTGTTTTTCTCCGTTTATTCTCATTTTCACTCAGGGATTCACAACGCTTTCTTTAGTTCTTACATCGTCTCTTAGTTAGCTCAGTCGAATACCTCAACGACTGACAAAGTCAACTTCTCTCTTGAACAGCTTCCACGTATTCTCTGACTCTTATTTGTACCCAAACCTACTCTTTCTTTGTTACCAGGTCAATTCCATTGTTTATTGTTTTTAAAACTGACTTCCTAAATCTATTTTATTACATAAATATCTATGTAATATTTTATTTAATGAGCCGCCTCCTAAAAAAGACAATACTATCATGAATGTAAGTTTAAAAATAAGACTGTAAGTAAAAATACTAATTAACAAGAATAAAAAAGCATTGGAAATGCAAAAGGATATAGAGATGGTATGCCAAAAAGTATACAAACAAGATAGCTATGAATGGCTAGGCACATGGAAATAGAATTACATCCAAAGTATAGCCCTATAGCTTTTTACAACCGTAATGATGGCACGGAATGAAGATTGGAGAAAAGCTATAGGGCTATACTTTGGATGCAATTCTATTTCCATGTGCCTAGCCATTCATAGCTATCTTGTTTGTATACTTTTTGGCATACCATCCCTATATCCTTTTGCATTTCCAATGCTTTTTTATTCTTGTATATATAGAATATATTCTATATAAAACATCTACATATTTTAAACGAACATATCTCCTTTTAGAAAGAATTACATAGCGTTGCTATGCTGTAATTAACGCGCTCAGTTAATTAAAATCGATGTGTTCACACGGAATGCGTTCATAAATCATTTTAGGGAGTTCATTAAAATAGGCTTGTTTGTTTGTTAATGGAATCTTCGTTCGTTCAAATTTAATTGGTGAAGTTGGAGAATTTTATACAATGTTTTTTTAAAAGATCGTACATTAAGCTATATCAAACGTGTCTTCATTCTTTTTTTTTGGGGGGGGGGTTATCGGGTTAAAGGGATAATTAGGATTCAGAAACATGATCCCCCGACGGAAATTTTATCTAAACACCTCAACGCTACCTCACCTTCTACTTGTGCTTTATTCCTCTCCATCCATTACGTTTTCTATCCATTTTTAATGTCCGATACTTGTTTTTTTTTTTCCTTTTGTGCTCATTATCCCCTTCTCTCTCTCTCTTTCTTCAATTCTCACGCTCGGTCTTTCTGCCTTTATTTAAAATCAAGAGTTTCAACACCTGCGGACGTGTGAAATAATATTATAAGCAAAAAAAAAAAAAGAAGAAAATATATATGATGTTGATTTTCCTGGTAAAGATTCTTTTATGGATCGAAAATTTGAATTTAATTTTGATATTTATTTGATATTTGATATTTATTTTTAAAAAACTTCTGCACTTGCCTGATCTTTTAATTGTTAAGTTTTGAATACATATTTTTTTCTCTCTCCTGCTTCCTTTCCTTTTTAACCCTTCTTCAAAGTGGCATGTTTCTTAGTAAAAAATATTCCCCTTTTTTTGCGGCATCAAGGTTTCTCAATTTGAGTTAAACCATTTTCAGTTCTTTATATATTTATCTCTCTCTTTCTCTCTCTCTATCTCTCTCTCTCTCTCTCTCTCTCTCTATATATATATATATATATATATATATATATATATATATATATATATATATATATCTTTCTATTTTTCTTAACTTATTCACCTTCTCTATTCCACTCTATATCTAACCCGTTTCTATTCCGTCTGTGACGAATGCAAGTATTTCTTTATCTGTTTACCATTAAGGACTTCGTCATCAGACATCTTTAAGCTAATGAGAGCACGGTATAGGCTGATTCGATGACATAGTGTTTGATTACTTTTGATGTTGATGTTTTTCGAACCATTTTGACTTTTCTTTTGATTTTATGACATTATAAATCTTCAGATATATTTCGTACGTAGTATAATACTTACTAGCCTAAAATCAGATGTTCAACAAAGATAAAGTTTTCACTTTGCTTAAAACATATAATATACAGACCAGCCTTAGCTGAGAATAGGTCGTTGTATAGTTTGCACTTTGCTTTCTATAGCTAGTGCCCATATATATTTCTATTGCTGTCCCTCGCCCTTCTTTTCACACATACGCAAAATTTTTGTCTGTGAAGATGATTATCTTACCATGTCTGTCTTATATCCTCTTACCCCCTTACCCCCTCTTTCGCTCTCTTCCTCTCTCTCTCTCTCTCTCTCTCTCTCTCTCTCTCTCTCTCTCTCTCTCTCTCTGTTCAGAGCTATTGAATTGAAAAACTGCCATTTTTTCTGAGTGAAAAACCTTCCTTCATTCTGCAACATCTACATTTCCCAAACTGAATCAGTCCAAGAACGGACGCGATAAAGCAATTTATTAATTCCGTCGACTTCTTTCCAAAAAAGATTTCTTCCTTGCCTTTTCCTTTTTATCCTCGAGACAACTTCCTTGTAGGTAAGAGCGTCTTCTCCAAACAGATTCCAACAGAAGAAGCCTTTCACGAATATATCGCTCATTCGAATCAAGAATTATTTCGAAGGGAAATTGAAGTATTTGCTGGCGAATATATATTTAAATCTACATCGCAGGTCGAGTGACGATAGGAAATTTTCGATGGAATAATGTTTTTTTAGGCTTTGTTCATTTTCAATTTACTTTTGCTGTATATAACTTTCATTTTTTTGTGCCAAATTAAATAACGTAATTATTTGATAGCACACTGTCACCAGCTTTAATGCAAAATGATTACAAATCATTGTTGTGGCAAACATAAGATCGACCACGTTGTTCACGTTAGCATAATCCCTTTTTGATATGGCATATCTTTAAGCTCATATTTTATTGGATTTGCAATTACATTTAATTCGAAACACACACACACACACACATACACACACACACACATATATATATATATATATATATATATATATATATATATATATATATATATATATATATATATATATATATATATGCTAGCAGGTCGCCCGGCGTTTACTGGTCGTAAAATACGCATAAATATTATATTTTAATTCATATAGGAACTGACACATGTGGATGCTTAATTCCGGAGTAAAATTTGCTATCAGGTCAAACCTTGCCAAGTCATTACCAACCCTTCCAAAGGAGTTTTGGATCCCCTAATGACATTAACTTTCAATCTTTAATGTGATACCCGTGACGTATTGATTAGCTGTTATGCTCCCACGTTAGACAGACCACAGCCGAAGAAAATGAATTTTACTAACAACTGAGAGGAATTGTCGCAAATGTGGGACACACGGACAAACTTGTACTATTCAGTGATTTTAATGCTCTTTTTTGTATGTATATATATATATATATATATATATATATAAGATATTTCAAAAATACATGAAAATGAATGAGTAATCAACAATAAAGCAAGGAAAGATGGTCTTCTGTCAAGAAGTTACAATCACCATATATATATACATATATATATATATATATATATATATATATATATATATATATATATAATTCATTTACTCACATAAAATTTATATACAAAGGTATAAATTTATGCGTAAACTTTAAGCATTTACTTCAAAAGTGCTCAATAAATAGGTAGAGCTAGTTAGCAATTTATAAAATATATATGGCGATTAAGCTACACTGAATATTCCGCGAATCATCCACACTAGGATTCTTCAGGCATAAGCCTGAAGAATCCTAGAGTGGATGAGACGCGGAATATTCATAATTATTATAATAATTAATAATATCATAATAATTATATATTATATATAATAAGCTACACTGAATATTCCGCGTTTTATCCACTCTAGTATTTTTTAGGCATATATATATGTGTGTGTTTGTGTGTGCTTGTGTGTGTGTGTGTGTGTTTATTTACGATCTATCAGGCTGTTAGATCGTAAACACGGTCCAACATCCGAAACATATGTAACCAAACAGATAAAACGGTAATAAAAAATAAAACACATATTTGCTCTGCAATAGTATTGAGCACTCTCTTCAGGTTTTGAATAATTACCAGTTTTACCAAATATATATATACATATATATATATATATATATATATATATATATATATATATCAGCAGATTAGATACATGATCAGCAGATTAGACACTTTTTAACTACCATTAATAATAATAATAATAATAATAATAATAATAATAATAATAGCAGCGATAATAACATTGACATATATTATTGTAACCAGATGCATGAGAATTACAAATTAGACGAAAAAATAATAAAAGATAGTGCACACAAACATGTCGTAATCACGAAAAAAAAACTCTAAAATAAGATTTATTATTTATTACAAAAAATTTAAAACTAGCCAATTACTAATAAAAAATAACCCTACATCCGGTGGCAGTATGCTGAAAACTAGAAATGCCGTGTACATCTTTAAATGCCCCATAGGAGAATGTGTCCCCAAAAATAATTTGTAAATTGGCATGACTCGAACCAGCACCTCCTGTCGTTTAACATGTCACCTGTCTTCCCGAATAGTTCAATCTATCAGCACCTCGTACCACACCACACCCCTAAAACTGAATTTAGAGACGTATTAATAAAAAAAAAACATGGTCATTTTAACTGTCTCATATTGCGAAGTGTGCCTCCCAATTTTTGAGGCATTGTTAATTCACATTAATAAACCAACGATTAACCAGACTCCAAATGAAACGGAGGGCACGCTCAAGTGCTTTTGAGTAATTTAGTGATTTTAATCGATTTTAATCGTCTTTTAATCGTCTTTTCATTTCATCTCTCTATTTTGATTTTTTCAATTTTATTTTTTTATTTTATTTATTTATTTTTTTTTTTACTACTCGCCCAAGGAGGACCAATGGATGTCGAAAACGTTCGCGATTACGGGAAATTTCTTTTTTCACTCGAAAAAAACGTTCGGAAAATGGTCCGACAAAGAGAAAAGGAGGATTATAAGAAAAATAAGCAAAAGTTGTCTGTGCTATTTATTTAATGAAACGTGCATAAAAGAAAAAATGCTGCCTAAATATACTAATATATATATATATATATATATATATATATATATATATATATATATATATATATATATATATATATATATGGACTCTCCCGTCAATTTCGACGTATGAGGTTCCGCCACAACAACAAAGTTGCGCGGAAAACCACGCAGTGATTGTTTATAGTGATGAAGGCTTTGTGTAGAACCATCCATACTTTTAGTATTACTGCTTAGCTCCGTCGGTGCAGATAACTGTCACAGAACAGAGTATACAGTAGATCTCATGTTTTTGCATCAGAGTTTCCTCCTCCTATGTTCATGTCTTAACGAAGACTGCGGGTGCATCTCTGCGGTGATTTAGCAAGAACCGGTCCGTCAACGTGATTGTGTTATATATACATACATATATATATATATATATATATATATATATATATATATATATATATATATATATATATATGTATATATATATATATATATATATATTATATGTATAATTAAGTATTTCCTTTTCAGATTAAAAATGTTTTAACTCTTTTTTAAAGTGTTTTTTAACATGTTTTATTAACTATTTGCTCTTATATATATATATATATATATATATATATATATATATAGTAATTTATAAAATATATATGGCGATTAAGCTACACTGAATATTCTGCGTTTCATCCACTATAGGATTCGTCAGGCTTATGCGCGAATTCTGTGGTTGCTTCTTGTTTTTATATATGTTGAGGATTTCTAGTTAGCCAATCAGCTTTCTAGTATCCACCGCGCCAATTCCTATCAGTCAATGGGCATGCATTTTATCGAACAAAGGGTCTGTTTTAGAACTAGGTTATTGGTTTAAGGTAGATCCTTTCCTTCCTTTTATATATATATATATATATAAATATACCTATGTGTACACACATACATGCACATATATATATATATATATAAATATATGTGTGATCGTTTATGTATATTCATGTTTGTTTAATTTATTTATTTGTTTGTTTTCTATTGTTATTGTTAGTTTTAAAACTATTTTGTATCGCTATCCTAGAGTAAGTTTTATTTTGTGAACACAGTTGTTTGCTATTTCTCGTCTACAGTTTAATAGATTTTGAGGTTCTTTAAAGTAAAGGATAGCAAATTTTTCATGGAGGCATAATTTATATGGGTCGTCTAAATGTCTGCACGTGGTAGCTTGTCTCATTATTTTCCATTCGACTACCGGCGAATGTCCGCTTTCTTTGAGTTCCCAGTATTTATTCGCTAGTGTTGTTTTTATACTGTGTTTTTTATTTTTGAATGTACTTTTGTGGTCATAGTATCGGGTTTTGAAATCTAAGGAAGTCATGCCTATGTAATATTTCTTGTTATTCGGGTTTTCTTTCGCAAATATTGTTGCTTGATAAACTACACTTTTTGTTAGACATTTATTTTGGACTGGGCAAAGTGTGCGGTGTCTACAATTGCATTTATCTTGTTCGTTATTATTATTTTTATTTATGGTATGGTTGTTCTTGTCCGGGAAATACTGGGAACTCAAAGAAAGCGGTCATTCGCCGGTAGTCGAATGGAAAATAATGAGACAAGCTACCACGTGCAGACATTTAGACGACCCATGTAAATTATACCTCCATCAAAAATTTGCTATCCTGTACTTTAAAGAACCTCAAAATCTATTAAACTGTAGACGAGAAATAACAAACAACTGTGTTCACAAAATAAAACTTACTCTAGGATGGCGATACAAAATAGCTTTAAAACTAACAATAACAATAGAAAACAAACAAATAAATAAATTAAACAAACATGAATATACATAAACGATCACACATATATGTATATATATATGTATATATATGTGCATGTATGTGTGTACACATAGGTATATTTATATATATATATATAAAAAAAGGAAGGAAAGGATCTACCTTAAACCACTAACCTAGTTCTAAAACAGATCCTTTGTTCGATAAAATGCATGCCCATTGGCTGATAGGAAGGGGCGCGGTGGATACTAGACAGCTGATTGGCTAACTAGAAATCCTCAACATATATAAAAACAAGAAGAAATCACAGAATTCGAACATAAGCCTGACGAATCCTATAATGGATGAAACGCAGAATATTCAGTGTAGCTTAATCGCCATATATATTTTATAAATTACTAACTAGCTCTACCTACGTATTGAGCACTTTTGGAGTAAATACTTAAAGTTTACGCATAAATCTATACTTTCGTATATTAAATTTATGTGAGTAAATGAAGTAGTTGAGTTGAGCATATTGAGAAGTGAAACACGAATTACCATTAGCATATAAGCGACGCTCTTTGTGTAAATAAATCGAGCGGAGGTATTTCAGACGATATCATAACATCGTTAAAAACTCACTACTCGTTCAAGCAGCCGCCAATAGCGTAATGGTTAGGAGCCTTGACTGCCGTACAAACGGTCGGGTTTCTATCCTGGCTTGAGGTAGTTGCCTGTCTAGCCACACTGATGAGCTGTGAAACAGCGAAACAGTACTGTATGTGGATGACTATAGTTCTCCTCACCTTGAGTTGAGCATATTGAGAAGTGAAACACGAATTACCATTAGCATATAAGCGACGCTCTTTGTGTAAACAAATCGAGCGGAGGTATTTCAGACGATATCAAAACATCGTTAAAAACTCACTACTCGTTCAAGCAGCCGCCGATAGCGTAATGGTTAGGAGCCTTGACTGCCGTACAAACGGTCGGGTTTCTATCCTGGCTTGAGGTAGTTGCCTGTCTAGCCGCACTGATGAGCTGTGAAACAGCGAAACAGTACTGTATGTGGATGACTATAGTGCTCCTCACCTTGAGTTGAGCATATTGAGAAGTGAAACACGAATTACCATTAGCATATAAGCGACGCTCTTTGTGTAAACAAATCGAGCGGAGGTATTTCAGACGATATCAAAACATCGTTAAAAACTCACTACTCGTTCAAGCAGCCGCCAATAGCGTAATGGTTAGGAGCCTTGACTGCCGTACAAACGGTCGGGTTTCTATCCTGGCTTGAGGTAGTTGCCTGTCTAGCCACACTGATGAGCTGTGAAACAGCGAAACAGTACTGTATGTGGATGACTATAGTGCTCCTCACCTTGAGTTGAGCATATTGAGAAGTGAAACACGAATTACCATTAGCATATAAGCGACGCTCTTTGTGTAAACAAATCGAGCGGAGGTATTTCAGACGATATCAAAACATCGTTAAAAACTCACTACTCGTTCAAGCAGCCGCCAATAGCGTAATGGTTAGGAGCCTTGACTGCCGTACAAACGGTCGGGTTTCTATCCTGGCTTGAGGTAGTTGCCTGTCTAGCCGCACTGATGAGCTGTGAAACAGCGAAACAGTACTGTATGTGGATGACTATAGTGCTCCTCACCTTGAGTTGAGCATATTGAGAAGTGAAACACGAATTACCATTAGCATATAAGCGACGCTCTTTGTGTAAACAAATCGAGCGGAGGTATTTCAGACGATATCAAAACATCGTTAAAAACTCACTACTCGTTCAAGCAGCCGCCAATAGCGTAATGGTTAGGAGCCTTGACTGCCGTACAAACGGTCGGGTTTCTATCCTGGCTTGAGGTAGTTGCCTGTCTAGCCGCACTGATGAGCTGTGAAACAGCGAAACAGTACTGTATGTGGATGACTATAGTGCTCCTCACCTTGAGTTGAGCATATTGAGAAGTGAAACACGAATTACCATTAGCATATAAGCGACGCTCTTTGTGTAAACAAATCGAGCGGAGGTATTTCAGACGATATCAAAACATCGTTAAAAACTCACTACTCGTTCAAGCAGCCGCCAATAGCGTAATGGTTAGGAGCCTTGACTGCCGTACAAACGGTCGGGTTTCTATCCTGGCTTGAGGTAGTTGCCTGTCTAGCCGCACTGATGAGCTGTGAAACAGCGAAACAGTACTGTATGTGGATGACTATAGTGCTCCTCACCTTGAGTTGAGCATATTGAGAAGTGAAACACGAATTACCATTAGCATATAAGCGACACTCTTTGTGTAAACAAATCGAGCGGAGGTATTTCAGACGATATCAAAACATCGTTAAAAACTCACTACTCGTTCAAGCAGCCGCCAATAGCGTAATGGTTAGGAGCCTTGACTGCCGTACAAACGGTCGGGTTTCTATCCTGGCTTGAGGTAGTTGCCTGTCTAGCCGCACTGATGAGCTGTGAAACAGCGAAACAGTACTGTATGTGGATGACTATAGTGCTCCTCACCTTGAGTTGAGCATATTGAGAAGTGAAACACGAATTACCATTAGCATATAAGCGACGCTCTTTGTGTAAACAAATCGAGCGGAGGTATTTCAGACGATATCAAAACATCGTTAAAAACTCACTACTCGTTCAAGCAGCCGCCAATAGCGTAATGGTTAGGAGCCTTGACTGCCGTACAAACGGTCGGGTTTCTATCCTGGCTTGAGGTAGTTGCCTGTCTAGCCGCACTGATGAGCTGTGAAACAGCGAAACAGTACTGTATGTGGATGACTATAGTGCTCCTCACCTTGAGTTGAGCATATTGAGAAGTGAAACACGAATTACCATTAGCATATAAGCGACGCTCTTTGTGTAAACAAATCGAGCGGAGGTATTTCAGACGATATCAAAACATCGTTAAAAACTCACTACTCGTTCAAGCAGCCGCCAATAGCGTAATGGTTAGGAGCCTTGACTGCCGTACAAACGGTCGGGTTTCTATCCTGGCTTGAGGTAGTTGCCTGTCTAGCCGCACTGATGAGCTGTGAAACAGCGAAACAGTACTGTATGTGGATGACTATATATATATATATATATATATATATATATATATATATATATAACTTACTGACTAAATGGTTTTCTAACGAATGAATTTTTTTGTATAGTTTTTAACCTTTAAAACTATACAAAAAAATGTATCATTCGTTAGAAAACCATTTAGTCAGTAAGTCATTCAATCACCTGCAATCACTGCATAAATTTGCTCTCTCGAATTCACTATAGTACCAAAATAATTTAATTTTTAAGGGATCATCACTTGTTTAACATGAAACACTGTTTCGGGGATTTAAAAGCAAAACAGTATATTACATCATGGCTCCCTAGCAGTGTTGATCAAACACCACCTCCCTTAATCTTAGGGAAAAAAACATGTTTCAAATATTAGATCTAGTTTCGTATTCTTAATTACTTATTTACTTATTATTTATTATTACTTATTATTACGGCGTTTGGGTTAGGGTTCATTAGGGACGAAAAAGATTAAGAGGAATTATAGAATGTTGAGAGAAGTTTTATTGAATTCTAAATAAATAAGGAGAACCTTGTTATATATAGTATGATATATAAGATTGTATATGGTCTTTAACATAGTGTTGAGATTAAGGGGTATATGTATTAGGGTTAAATTGGGGGTGTATTGTTGCTAGGTAATTTATTTTAACGGTTTGTGGGGTGTCTATTTTCTATGGAGTGGTCATTTTGACTGTTGCAACCTAAATGGCAAATGGCGGCTATAAAATCGCTTATAATTTAGGGAGGTTGTAAAATTGAAAGGTAATATGCGGCGATATTTTTAAGTTTCTTCTGTTATGATATAGGGAGTATGATTATAAGGTGGCGGCCGGATATTACGATGGCAATGAATATGAGTGCGTTTAACTTGATACAAAAGATTACAATATACCAAATAATAGTAGGGTAATTATAATAGTGAGAAAGATAATAATGAAAAGTATAATAATAGTAGCAATAATAAAGACGAAAATAAAATAGAAGTAAAATTGAAAATAAAAATAAAGATAAAGATAAAGACAAAATTAAAGATAAACATTAAAAATAAGCATTAAAAATAATATTACCAATAGCTGTGATAAAAGTAAAGTCAATGTTAATATTAATAACAGTGAAAATGAAGATAATGGTAGCGGATATGGTAGCAATGACGGGGATAATAATAATAATAACAGCAATAATAATAATAATAATAATAATAATAATAATAATAGCGGTAAAAACAAGACGGTAATAATAATGATAATGATAAAAATAATAGCAACATTACTACTACCACTACGTCCACTATCACCACCACCACTACTACCAATAATAATAATAATGATAATACTGTTAGTAACAATTACTAGGGGATGCGTGAAAGAAATGGATACAAACAAGTGGGGGGTCAGAATAGCAGGAAATGGGGTTGAGGAGTGAGGGGTAACTGTTCCCGTATAAAATACAATAAAGTAAAATAAAAGAATATATATATATATATATATTTATATATATATATATATATTTTCATTATACTTATATATATATATATATATATATATATATATATATATATATATATATATATATATATATATACACAGATTAAAAAAAATTAGATGTAGGATTAGCCGAGAAAGCGTAAGAGTTCGGTGAACAAAAAAAAACTTGGGTTTAATTTAAATTAAAGGATTGCTTCACTGGGAACGATAGTTTCAAGAGTCTACATTAAAACTTTAAATTTCTTTAAGTTCGATTATAAAGGCCATCAAATTTATGTTTTATGAACAAGCAAGGCCTAGAAATTTGAATACATACTTTCTCGTTTATGAACACGACTGACATGTCAATCCAATCGGCGTAACTACTTAAGGTACTTGGCCTTTTTGGTAAAGATCAAAGTGTAGTATCTGTTCCGGCAGATACTGCAAGCAAAGACCAGATGTGGGGGCAACCCCACATACCTGACCTTTAACCAGCTCCCATTTCCTACCTCTCGGGAGCTGGTCCCCTTTTACCCTTCCCCCTCCCTTCACTCCTCACATTAAAAATTGGCCTTGTGCCTAATTTGCTCGGTGGGGGAGCAAATAAATACCATCTGTTCCGGCAGATGCTGCACTTAAGATAATTTGTACCAGTCAATGGAGGGGAAACCCTCTATACTGGGACAATTATTATTTTTGGTAACCAGAGTGACCCCTTTTAGGGGAGCTGGTTTTTACCTCACATTAAAAACGGCCTTGTGCCTAATTTGCTCAGTGGGGGAGCAAATAAATACCATCTGTTCCGGCAGATGCTGCACTTAAGATAATTTGTACCAGTCAATGGAGGGGAAACCCTCTATACTGGGACAATTATTATTTTTGGTAACCAGAGTGACCCCTTTTAGGGGAGCTGGTTTTTACCTCACATTAAAAACGGCCTTGTGCCTAATTTGCTCAGTGGGGGAGCAAATAAATACCATCTGTTCCGGCAGATGCTGCACTTAAGATAATTTGTACCAGTCAATGGAGGGGAAACCCTCTATACTGGGACAATTATTATTTTTGGTAACCAGAGTGCCCCCCTTTTTGCCTACTTTAAGGGGAGCTGGTTTTTACCTCACATTAAAAACGGCCTTGTGCCTAATTTGCTCAGTGGGGGAGCAAATAAATACCATCTGTTCCGGCAGATGCTGCACTTAAGATAGTTTGTACCAGTCAATGGAGGGGAAACCCTCTATACTGGGACAATTATTATTTTTGGTAACCAGAGTGCCCCCTGTTTGCCTACTTTTAGGGGAGCTGGTTTTTTACCTCACATTAAAAACGGCCTTGTGCCTAATTTGCTCAGTGGGGGAGCAAATAAATACCATCTGTTCCGGCAGATGCTGCACTTAAGATAATTTGTACCAGTCAATGGAGGGGAAACCCTCTATACTGGGACAATTATTATTTTTGGTAACCAGAGTGACCCCTTTTAGGGGAGCTGGTTTTTACCTCACATTAAAAACGGCCTTGTGCCTAATTTGCTCAGTGGGGGAGCAAATAAATACCATCTGTTCCGGCAGATACTGCACTTAAGATAGTTTGTACCAGTCAATGGAGGGGAAACCCTCTATACTGGTACAATTATTATTTTTGGTAACCAGAGTGCCCCCTTTTTGGGGAGCTGGTTTTTACCTCACATTAAAAACGGCCTTGTGCCTAATTTGCTCAGTGGGGGAGCAAATAAATACCATCTGTTCCGGCAGATACTGCAAGCTATGACTAGCTATGACTAGCTATGACTAGCAAAGACCAGATGTGGGGGCAACCCCACATGCCTGACCTTTAACCAGCTCCCATTTCCCACCCCTCGGGAGCTGGTCCCCTTTTTCCCTTTCCCCTCCCTTCACTCCTCACATTAAAAATTGGCCTTGTGCCTAATTTGCTCGGTGGGGGAGCAAATAAATACCATCTGTTCCGACAGATACTGCACTTAAGATAATTTGTACCAGTCAATGGAGGGGAAACCCTCTATACTGGGACAATTATTATTTTTGGTAACCAGAGGTACCCCTTTTAGGGGAGCTGGTTTTTACCTCATATTAAAAACGGCCTTGTGCCTAATTTGCTCAGTGGGGGAGCAAATAAATACCATCTGTTCTGGCAGATGCTGCAAGCTATGACTAGCTATGCCTAGCTATGACTAGCAAAGACCAGATGTGGGGGCAACCCCACATGCCTGACCATTAACTAGCTCCCATTTCCCACCTCTCGGGAACTGGTCCCCTTTTTCCCTTCCCCCTCCCTTCACTCCTCACATTAAAAATCGGCCTTGTGCCTAATTTGCTCGGTGGGGGAGCAAATAAACACCATCTGTTCCGGCAGATGCTGCAGGCTATGACTAGCTATGACTAGCTATGACTAGCAAAGACCAGATGTGGGGGCAACCCCACATGCCTGACCATTAACCAGCTCCCATTTCCCACCTCTCGGGAGCTGGTCCCCTTTTTCCCTTCCCCCTCCCTTCACTCCTCACATTAAAAATCGGCCTTGTGCCTAATTTGCTCGGTGGGGGAGCAAATAAATACCATCTGTTCCGACAGATGCTGCACTTAAGATAATTTGTACCAGTCAATGGAGGGGAAACCCTCTATACTGGGACAATTATTATTTTTGGTAACCAGAGTGCCCCCTTTTTGCCTACTTTTAGAGGAGCTGGTTTTTACCTCACATTAAAAACGGCCTTGTGCCTAATTTGCTCAGTGGGGGAGCAAATAAACACCATCTGTTCTTCAGATGCTGCACTTCCATTTCTTGTTCTCTTTCGGTGGAGGAGAAATCCTTCACGACTGAGACAATTTTTATTTTTGTACCTTTTCTCCACGTTAAAAAACGACCCTGGTGTCTAACTCTGTTACGTGTGGAGGCATTGTAAATAGGTACTTAAGGTAGTAGTTCTAATCTCCAAGAGATGATGCAAGAAGCATAGTTTACAGCTGTCCGTTAAAATTCCATATATTTTGTTAGGGTGGTCTTGCATAGATACGTTGGTCTGGAGAATTCTTTATTCCTCCTAATTTAGAAGGCAAAAAAACTGTATTTGTTTAACGGAGACTCTTGTGATGGAAATACCCGAAACTGGACTGGTTCAACTGCGTTCAATCTAAGTTAGATTATCAGTAGGAAAGTTCGAAATGCCCTGGCATAAAGAGTTCCTTCCAGCCCCCATATTTTGCTTGTATTCCATTATTCAATAAATGATCCATTCTATATCTACCAATATATAGTTTTGTGACTTCATTTCATACTCTTGTTGCCCTATTATATATATATATATATATATATATATATATATATATATATATATATATAATAGGCAACAAGATTATGAAATGAAGTCACAATATATATATATATATATATATATATATATATAATGCACATAATACATATATATATATATAATGCACATAATACACACATATATATGCATAAACACATATATATACACAACAAAAGTCCAAAATTTATCCATAATGAAAGAAACAAAATTAAGTTTTCCAACAATCAAAGTAACCCCTCCCCATTTGCCCATTCTGCTGACAAATGTGGGTCGCATGGGCTTTAGGGGTGCTTTCTGTGCGAATAAGGACTCAAAATGCTTTATTTTTCCTCGCCAACAGCCAATCATTCATAAAACCAGATGGCAAATTTAGAGAAAAAATAAATAAAACTTTCTGAAATTAACAGAAGTTTACATTACAAGTAACAGGAGGAAAATAAGTTAAAACGACCAAATGAATTCGTGTAAAATTATCGATGACCAGGATATGTCAGCGGCCAGCCACAATTCGGTCGAAGAAATAAAATGTAATCGCTATCCTGTTCAGAAAGAAAAAAAAAGGGAAAAAAACTGTGCAATTTTTATCCCTGTGCCAGTTCAAAGAAAAAAATATGTGACATTTGCTCATCGGAACAAATGACAAAGAGGGGGGACATATGTGATATATCATGAATATTCATTATATAATGAAATTATATAATGAATATTATATATTTTTTAAAATTTTATAGCAAGCCCCACTCTCCCCAATGGTTTACTTCTAGTTGTGCAGCTGCCATTACGCAAATCCAGCATGCATACCATAGATGACACCGACATAAGTCCAGTTCAAATAGACAAAAGTATATAGAAGCCAGAAGTAACTGTAAGAAAGAAATAGTGACAGCTAAGAGAGAATTTACTGAAACCACCAAAAAACGCATCGAAACAAAGAAATTAGGTGCCCGGGACTTCTGGAAAATCTACAACAGTGTAGTAAATAATGGGTAATCAACTATTACCCCACTATCCAACAACCATGAACTTGTTTGTTCAGCAAGTGAGAAGGCTAACATGCTTGCCAGTCGGTTTGCCTCCAACTCCACACAGGACTCTGCTAACCACCCCCTCCCTGACTTTCCTTTGCGGACAGGCGCCACACTAGACGATCTGAAAATCATCCCTGCTCAGCTGCATGCTATCATAAAAAATCTTGACACTTCAAAAACATGTGAACCTTATCTCATCCCAGCTGTGCTATGAAAAGAAATGCTCTGCCGAAGTAGCTCCAGTTCTCTCCAAACTCTACAACAAATGCCTTAATGAATCTTGCTTTCCTGGCTGCTGGAAAACTGCTTCTGTTGTACCAGTATTCGAGAATTCTGGCAAAAGAACTGACCCGATAAACTATCGCTCCATTAGCCTCCTCCCACTTTTCGCCAAAATATTTTAAACCATCATCTTACAGATACTAAACTTCTGACTGACCAACAATATGGATTTAGTCAGGCCCGTTCCACAGCAGACATCCTAACTGTAATCTCTGAACATATACCATACACTGGACAAAGCAGGGGAGGGTAGAGCGGTAGCTCTAGATATATCTAAGGCTTTTGATAGGGTATGGCATGAAGGTCTTCTCAGGAAAATCATATCATACTGTTACATGATAAATAAAAAAAAATATGGAATTAGTTAAATGTAAATATGAAAGGATAGTAAAGGATTCGAACTTGCGAAGCTACATTTGGAATTGAAAATTCCAATCATAAGTTAAAATAAATACAGAATATTATTGGAATAAGGAATTGCGATTGTTTAGCTTACATATCTGTATATGGAAAAGGAATGTAATAATGAAATTTGTTTCTGTTAAGGAATTTAATCGTCAATTGAAATTGTAAACATATTTTGTAAAAGTGTTATTTGAAAAATAGGTTACTGAACTCGGGGTCATGTCAAGTTTGGCAATGTGACGCATATCCTCCAACGTGCTTTATGAGCACATGTTTAATCATGTGATTACGTGACGAGTTCTCAATATAGGTAGAGTTTTTAGATGCAGTCTGAGAGTCTGGGAGAAGAGTCGGAGAGAAGCAGAGAGGTTCAGACCGATTCTCCGTTAGAATCAAACACCCTCTAGAAGTGAGAGCGTTTTAGAAATAACCATGTAAAGAAACTCAAGCGAAATCGTGGACCTGTCATGAAATAAAGGACGTTATGATCTTTGTGTATCTGTGTTCATCAATACAACCAAAAAGGTAACGTGTTTATATTATATGCACAACTGTCAAAAGGTAAATGTCAAACGCACTATCTCTCGATCTATCTATCAAGATATTCATAAATCTCCTCTCATTGAATTGGTTCTCTTGTAGTAACATGTACACTGTCTATTATATATATACGGAAGTCTCCCTCTCTCTCTCTTTATGTATACCTGTTTATGTCTCCAATATGCTATCACACAACATGAACCTCTAAGACACTACTAAGACTGTCTCTATCTCTCTAAGACTCTCCTAAGACGAACAACAACAACAATACAAATACATACATTATCCCTTCAAAAAGATAACCATTACATAACAATATAGGAAAATATTTAACATAATTAAATCCTTCTTAGATAAGAGAAAAATCCAGGTTGTCCTCGACGGTCGTACATCTAAACAATATGATATAAATGCGGGAGTGCCTCAAGGGTCTATCCTTGGACTTCTATTATTCCTAAATGACCTTCCTGACAAAATTGTTTGTGAGATGGGTATATATGCTGATGACACCACACTCTATAACAGGCATGACAGGGTATGGCATGAGGGTCTCCTCAGGAAAATTAAATCATACGGTATCACTGGTAGAATACTTAACATAATTAAATCCTTCTTAGATAAGCGAAAAATCCAGGTTGTCCTCGACGGTTGTACATCTTAACAGTGTGATATAAATGCGGGAGTGCCTCAGGGGTCTATCCTGGGACCTCTATTGTTCCTAATATTTATTAATGACCTCCCCGACAAAACTGCCTCTGAGATGGGTATATGCTGATTACACCACACTCTATAACAGGCATGACAGGAAAACAAATGAACACATATCTAAAGAAATGGCAAAAACACTAGAGGATGACCTCCAATCTGTAGTGGAATGGGGACAAAAATGGATGGTCAAATTCAATGCTGCTAAGACTAAACTTGTTTCCCCTCAATAATTACAAGAAACCTTCTCTACCACCAATAGCAATGGCCAATGATACTTTATCTGAAAGTACATCTTTTAAACTCCTCGGCCTCACGTTCACAGGAAACATGAGTTGGAACAATTACATTGAGCGTATTGCCCGGATCGCTGCGAAGAAGGTAGGCTCTCTCTACCGTGCTAGAAAGCTACTAACGCCCGAAAGTATCCTGTACCTCTATAAGGCCATCATTCGCTCATGTATGGAGTATTGTTGTCATATTTGTGCTGGTATATCCGCTACTAATCTCTTGTTCCTGGACAAAGTCCAAAAGTGAGTTGCCAACCTAATAGGTCCTGAATTGTCATTTAAGCTTCAGCCTTTGTCCCATCGACGAAATGTTGCATCCCTCTGCCTGTTCTACAAATACTTTAACGGTGAATGCTCTGACGAACTGCAAACACCTGTACCCCCGACGTAAATTCCCCCTGACAAACCCGACAAGCAGCTAAAGCCCACCCTTTCACAGTAGAGATCCCTAGATGTAAGAGAGCTTTCTACTCCAGTAGTTTCTTTCCCAGAACTGCTAGACTTTCGAACTCCTTTCAAGTGTAACGTGAACCGACATCTTGCTGCCCAACTCCCTACATAGTACCCCTGTAGTTTATGTCCCTGATAGTAGGCCCTAAATCGAAGTGGCGATGTGCCTTGTTTGGAGTGAAAATGTTATATATATATATATATATATATATATATATATATATATATATATATATATATATATATATATATATATATATATATACACCTTTCGGTCTGTGTTCAACTAAAAATCAGAAACTACCAAACATACATATACTAATCCGTACTACCCTGAACAAATGATGACAAAAAATATGGGTGAATATTATTAATTGATATCATTATTAATAAATATTTATTGATATCATTATTGATAAATATTATTAATTGATATCATTATAAATAAATATTATTAATTGATATCATTATTTTTAAATATTATTAATTAATATCAGTAAAATTAAATATTAATTGATATCATTATTGATAAATAGTATTAATTGATGTGAGTATTGATAAATATTATTGATTGATACCATTATTGATAATATTATTAATTGATACCATTATTAATAAATATTATTCATTAATCATTAGTGGCAAATATTAATCATTGATATCATAAATTATTAATTTATATCAGTATTCATGAATATTATTAAATAAGGAGTAATTTCAAATTTAAATTCGAGTTTTGTTTTTAGATAAACACGACAGCAGATCACATTCGATGGCCATTTTGTTTGATTTAGCTTATTCACATATAATGCTGACACGTTTCAAGCGTGCTTTTCTTAATTTTAAATACATAATACTAACTGTATTTTAAACGGAAATGCTCTCTCGTCTCCATATATAATATTTTGATTGCAGAAATTCCCCTCTGGACCAAATTACCGTAGGTTATCACGAGCAGAGTCCACATACAAATTTATTATTTCTAAACTATTATCCACACTCCTATGTAACTTTGGAACATCGTTTTATACATATTTATTCGTTATAATAAAATCCTACATTGCATCCTAGGAGAAACATCATCACGATCGCCAATATCTTTAGAGGAAGCAGTTCCTATTTTCCCTACCAAATCCAAAGTCCTCTCACCGCCCCCAGTCAAGACTGAGAAGATATATACACATTATAGCTATATTGCCTTGACACCTTTCTTAACTGGATAATACACTCATAGGCATACAATTACCTTTCTACTCCCCGATTCAAAAGAATAATAATTTCTCCCTACCAACATTCTAGCTATTTTCATTGACTAATAACATAATAATCTATTATTCCAGAATAAATACCTTCTTACAAAAAACGAACACGTCAGGCCTTTACAAATATGGAAGCTCTCTGCACGGAGCAATAGTTTTATGAATATTAAACCTAATACACAATTATTAAACGCTCACAATCATATAGTTACTTACTTATACCCTCACAGTTACACGCAACTACCCTTCCACTCTACAAAGAAAGCAATCCGTGAAACAAAATAATACAATTTACGGATATTATTGTTCTGTTTGTTTGTTGTTGTTTTTTCGCTTGCGATTATACTGAGGAAACCGATAACAGTGCTATTTCTTTTTTATGTATGTTTTTTGGTTACGCTTTGTTTTATAACAAGCCGTTTCCTTCTTCATACATTTTTCTTTGTTTACATTTTTTCATTACCTATGCAAATATTAACATCACGCATATAGCCCCCTTCCCCCAAAAACAAACAAAACAACCCTGAATCTGAAACATAACATTTTTATTTACGGTTACCATTGTTTACTTTGTGTTTCTTGCATTAGTAGCTTAGAATTCAGTTGACGACCCAAAATCGTATGCATGTGTTTGATTATAGACAAATTAGAGACACACTTTCCTTTTGTTAATTAGTATTTTTTTTCCTTTTGTTAATTAGTATTTGAGCCTCGGAATCCTGACAGCGATTATCAAGGTTAAATATGGAACAACTATTCTGATAACCCCCTCCACTCCCCACTCACAGGATGGGGTGCCTATTCCGACAGCCGTTCGTAATACTTAATAATGGGAATTTTGCGGGTGACAGAGGAGGTTGGGGTATCCGTTCCGAAAGCCGTTCTTAACATGAGGAGGTTGGGGGTGTCTGTTCCGAAAGCCGTTCTTACTATGAGGAGGTTTGGGGTTGGGCAGCAACAACAACAACAACAACAAAAACCATACTTTGTTGTTTTTACGAGGTGGGGGCTGTTCGATTATAGACCAACTTTTTAAAGATAAATCTTTACCTTGGATCCACCTACACACTTTCCTTAAAAATGTGGACTTTTAGAGGTTTTTCACTATGTTGATTCAGAAAATCTCATATTTTACGGATACAAGTAATGTTGAACAAATCTAATTATATTTGACGAATACAGCCACCCCCAAATTTCTTTGTTTTGGACAGTAACCCTCTATACTTAAATGGGGTGTCTATTCTAAAAGCAGTTCTTAACATGGGGATGTTGGATGTTGGGCAACAACAACAACGACAACAACAACAATAACAACAACAACAACAACCATACTTTAATTTTCTATGAGAGGAGAGGGGCATGCTTCCACCAGGCAATGCCGATTAACAGGTCCTGCTAGTTTAGTAATATTTAACAAAAACGGCAGAAAACAATTTTTAGTGATTTTGCAGTATTCCTTTCGGGTTCTTCTGTGACAGCGACCTTTAAACATTACTAAAAAAAAAACTAACAAAACCAAGAATCTGTAGAGAACTAATCGTGTTAGATGCATTTTTATGCTTTTTCTTGTTATTCAAGGGCCTGAGCAACTCCGGGGATCATTGCTTCTGCTATGTTATTTACCAAAATGCGTTAATTTTCAATTCAGTATAGAATCGCGATGGCAAAATCTGCCTTCCCTGGCATGGAGTGAATCTTACAAAACAGAAACATATAACGCAACACAAAAATCATAATCTTGAAGACGTACATATGATAATTCTCCTCTACGGTTGCAAATGTTGGACAGTAACGAAGGCGGCCGAAGGTCGTTCGGAAGCAATGGAAATATGTTTTTTGTAATAAGGGATCAAATTACTTCATGTGGTTCAGAAAAATATTTTTCTTTCAATTTTGCTGATACTTGTTTAAAACCTAACACTGAAACTATTAAAATTAATGCCTTTCTCCAATGACATGAGCAGAAGGAAGACACACAAAGAAGTCATGCCTAAGGAAGAGTACAGCAGATCACAAGTCAATACATAAGGAAGCGTACAGCAGATTACAACTCTATAGGAAAGGCAGAGTACAGCAGATCAAAACTCAATATGTAAGGTAGAGTACAGTAGATCGGTAGAGTACAGCAGATCAGAACTCAATAAGTAAAGCAGAGTACAGCAGATCGGTAGAGTACAGCAGATCAGAACTCAATAAGTAAAGCAGAGTACAGCAGATCACAACACAATAGGTAAAGCAGAGTACAGCAGACCGCCACTCAATAGGTAAGGTAGAGTACAGCAGATCACAACTCAATAAGTAAAGAGAGTACAGCAGATCACAACACAATATGTAAAGCAGAGTACAGCAGATCACAACTCAATAGGTAAGGTAGAGTACAGCAGATCACAACTCAATAGGTAAGGTAGAGTACAGCGGATCACAACTCAATAAGTAAAGCAGAGTACAGCAGATCACAACTCAATATGTAAGGTAGAGTACAGCAGATCACAACTCAATATGTAAGGTAGAGTACAGCGGATCAAAACTCAATAAGTAGAGCAGAGTACAGCAGATCACAACTCAATTAATACAGCAGAGTACAGCAGATCACAACTCAATAAGTAAAGCAGAGTACAGCAGATCAAAACTCAATATGTAAGGCAGAGTACAGCAGATCACAACTCAATACCGTCCATGCCAGACAGTTAAATTTCTTTGGAAATTAATTAGGGCGCACGGCTTGAAAAAAAGCTTGATGTTAATAAAAAAATCAATATGTAAGGTAGAGTACAGCAGATCACAACTCAACAGGTAAGGTAGAGTACAGCAGATCACAACTCAATAGGTAAGGTAGAGTACAGCAGATCACAACTCAATATGTAAAGCAGAGTACAGCAGATCACAACTCAATAGGTAAGGTAGAGTACAGCAGATCACAACTCAATATGTAAGGTAGAGTACAGCAGATCACAACTCAATAGGTAAAGCGGAGTACAGCGGATCACAACTCAATAAGTCAAGCAGAGTACAGCAGATAACAACTCAATATGTAAGGTAGAGTACAGCAGATCACAACTCAATATGTAAGGTAGAGTACAGCGGATCAAAACTCAATAAGTAGAGCAGAGTACAGCAGATCACAACTCAATTAATACAGCAGAGTACAGCAGATAACAACTCAATAAGTAAAGCAGAGTACAGCAGATCACAACTCAGTAGGTAAGTTAGAGTACAGTAGATCACAACTCAATAAGTAAGGTAGAGTACAGCAGATCATAACTCAATATGTAAGGTAGAGTACAGCTGATCACAACTCAATAGGTAAAGCAGAGTACAGTCGATCACAACTCAATAGGTAAGGTAGACTACAGCAGATCACAACGAAATAGGTGAAGCAGAGTACAGCAGATCACAACTCAATATGTACGGCAGAGTACAGCAGATCACAACTCAATAAGTAAAGCAGAGTACAGCAGATCACAACTCAACAAGTAAAACAGAGTACAGCAGATCACAACTCAATAGGTAAGGTAGAGTACAGCAGATCACAACTCAATATGTAAGGTTGAGTTCAGTAGATCACAACTCAATAGGTAAGGTAGAGTAAAGCAGATCACAACTCAATAGCAAACGTAGAGTACAGCAGATCACAACTCAATAGGTAAGGTAGAGTACAACAGATCACAACTCAATAAGTAAGGTAGAGTACAGCAGATCACAACTCAATAGGCAAGGTAGAGTACAGCAGATCACAACTCAATAAGTAAAGCAGAGTACAGCAGATCACAACTCAACAAGTCAAGCAGAGTACAGCAGATCACAACTCAATAGGTAAGGTAGAGTACAGCAGATCACAACTCAATATGTAAGGTAGAGTTCAGTAGATAACAACTCAATAGGTAAGGTAGAGTACAGACGATCACAACTCAATAGCTAACGTAGAGTACAGCAGATCACAACTCAATAAGTAAAGCAGAGTACAGCAGATCACAACTCAATATATAAGGTAGAGTACAGTAGATCACAACTCAATAAGTAAGGTAGAGTACAGCAGATCACAACTCAATAAGTAAAGCAGAGTACAGCAGATCACAACTCAATAAGTAAGGTAGAGTACAGTAGATCACAACTCAATAGGTAAGGTAGAGTACAGCAGATCACAATTAAATAGGTAAGGTAGAGTACAGCAGATAACAACTCAATAAGTAAAGCAGAGTACAGCAGATCACAACTCAATATGTAAAGTAGAGTACAGTAGATCACAACTCAATAAGTAAAGTAGAGTACAGTAGATCACAACTCAATAAGTAAAGCAGAGTACAGCAGATCACAACTCAATAGGTAAGGTAGAGTACAGTAGATCACAACTCAATAAGTAAGGTAGAGTACAGCCGATCACAACTCAATAGGTAAAGCAGAGTACAGTAGATCACAACTCAATAGGTAAGGTAGAGTACAGCGGATCACAACTCAATAAGTAAAGCAGAGTACAGCAGATCACAACACAATAGGTAAAGCAGAGTACAGCAGATCACAACACAATAGGTAAAGCAGAGTACAGCAGACCGCCACTCAATAGGTAAGGTAGAGTACAGCAGATCACAACTCAATAAGTAAAGAGAGTACAGCAGATCACAACACAATATGTAAAGCAGAGTACAGCAGATCACAACTCAATAGGTAAGGTAGAGTACAGCAGATAACAAATCAATAGGTAAGGTAGAGTACAGCGGATCACAACTCAATAAGTAAAGCAGAGTACAGCAGATCACAACTCAATAGGCAAGGTAGAGTACAAAAGATCACAATTCAATAAGTTAAGCAGAGTACAGCAGATAACAACTCAATATGAAAGGTAGAGTACAGCAGATCACAACTCAATAGGTAAAGCAGAGTACAGCAGATCACAACTCAATAGGTAAAGCAGAGTACAGCAGATCACAACTCCATAGCTAAGGAAGAGTACAGCATATCACAACTCAATAAGTAAAGCAGAGTACAGTAGATCACAACTCCATATGTAAGGTAAAGTACAACAGATCACAACTCAATAAGTAAGGTAGAGTACAGCAGCTCACAACTCAATATCTAAGGTAGAGTACAGCAGATCACAACTCAATAGGTAAAGCAGAGTACAGCAGATCAAAACTCAATATGTAAGGCAGAGTACAGCAGATCACAACTCAATAGGTAAGGTAGAGTACAGCAGATCACAACTCAATATGTAAAGCAGAGTACAGCAGATCACAACTCAATAGGTAAGGTAGAGTACAGCAGATCACAACTCAATATGTAAGGTAGAGTACAGCAGATCACAACTCAATAGGTAAAGCGGAGTACAGCGGATCACAACTCAATAAGTCAAGCAGAGTACAGCAGATAACAACTCAATATGTAAGGTAGAGTACAGCAGATCACAACTCAATATGTAAGGTAGAGTACAGCGGATCAAAACTCAATAAGTAGAGCAGAGTACAGCAGATCACAACTCAATTAATACAGCAGAGTACAGCAGATAACAACTCAATAAGTAAAGCAGAGTACAGCAGATCACAACTCAGTAGGTTAGTTAGAGTACAGTAGATCACAACTAAATAAGTAAGGTAGAGTACAGCAGATCATAACTCAATATGTAAGGTAGAGTACAGCTGATCACAACACAATAGGTTTAGCAGAGTACAGTAGATCACAACTCAATAGGTAAGGTAGACTACAGCAGATCACAACGAAATAGGTGAAGCAGAGTACAGCAGATCACAACTCAATATGTACGGCAGAGTACAGCAGATCACAACTCAATAAGTAAAGCAGAGTACAGCAGATCACAACTCAACAAGTAAAACAGAGTACAGCAGATCACAACTCAATAGGTAAGGTAGAGTACAGCAGATCACAACTCAATATGTAAGGTTGAGTTCAGTAGATCACAACTCAATAGGTAAGGTAGAGTAAAGCAGATCACAACTCAATAGCTAACGTAGAGTAGAGCAGATCACAACTCAATAGGCAAGGTAGAGTACAACAGATCACAACTCAATAAGTAAGGTAGAGTACAGCAGATCACAACACAATAGGCAAGGTAGAGTACAGCAGATCACAACTCAATAAGTAAAGCAGAGTACAGCAGATCACAACTCAACAAGTCAAGCAGAGTACAGCAGATCACAACTCAATAGGCAAGGTAGAGTACAGCAGATCACAACTCAATATGTAAGGTAGAGTTCAGTAGATAACAACTCAATAGGTAAGGTAGAGTACAGCAGATCACAACTCAATAGCTAACGTAGAGTACAGCAGATCACAACTCAATAAGTAAAGCAGAGTACAGCAGATCACAACTAAATATGTAAGGTAGAGTACAGTAGATCACAACTCAATAAGTAAGGTAGAGTACAGCAGATCACAACTCAATAAGTAAAGCAGAGTACAGCAGATCACAACTCAATAAGTAAGGTAGAGTACAGTAGATCACAACTCAATAGGTAAGGTAGAGTACAGCAGATCACAATTCAATAGGTAAGGTAGAGTACAGCAGATCACAACTCAATAAGTAAAGCAGAGTACAGCAGATCAGAACTCAATATGTAAAGTAGAGTACAGTAGATCACAACTCAATAAGTAAAGTAGAGTACAGTAGATCACAACTCAATAAGTAAAGCAGAGTACAGCAGATCACAACTCAATAGGTAAGGTAGAGTACAGTAGATCACAACTCAATAAGTAAGGTAGAGTACAGCCGATCACAACTCAATAGGTAAAGCAGAGTACAGTAGATCACAACTCGATAGGTAAGGTTGAGTACAGCGGATCACAACTCAATAAGTAAAGCAGAGTACAGCAGATCACAACACAATAGGTAAAGCAGAATACAGCAGATCACAACTCAATAGGTAAGGTACAGTACAGCAGATCACAACTCAATAAGTAAAGTAGAGTACAGCAGGTCACAACTCAATATGTAAGGTAGAGTACAACAGGTCACAACTCAATAAGTAAGGTAGAGTACAGTAGATCACAAATCAATATGTTATATAGAGTACAGCAGATCACAACTCAATATGTAAGGCAGAGTACGGCAGATCACAACTCAATAGCTAAGGTAGAGTACAGCAGATCACAACTCAATATGTAAGGTAGAGTACAGCAGATCACAACTCAATAGGAAAAGCAGAGTACCGCAGATCACAACTCAATATGTAAGGCAGAGTACAGCAGATCACAACTCAATACCGTCCATGCCAGACAGTTAAATTACTTTGGCAATTAATTAGGGCGCACGGTTTGAAAAAAAGTTTGATGTTAACAAAAAATCAATATGTAAGGTAGAGTAAAGCAGATCACAACTTAATAGGTAAGGTAGAGTACAGTAGATCATAACTCAATAAGTAAGGTAGAGTACAGGAGATCACAACTCAATAGGTAAGGTAGAGTACAGCAGATCGAAACTCAATAGGTAAGGTAGAGTACAGCAGATCACAACTCAATAGGTCAGGTAGAGTACAGCAGATAACAACTCAATAGGTAAAGCAGAGTGCATCAGAATACAACTACATAGGTAAGGTAGAGTACAGCAGATCACAACTCAATAGGTAAAGCAGAGTACAGCAGATCAAAACTCAATACGTAAGGCAGAGTACAGCAGATCACAACTCAATACCGTCCATGCCAGACAGTTAAATTTCTTTGAAAATTAATTAAAGCGCACGGCTTGAAAAAAAGCTTGATGTTAATAAAAAAATAAATATGTAAGGTAGAGTACAGCAGGTCACAACTAAATAAGTAAGGTAGAGTACAGCAGATCACAACTCAATAGGTAAGGTAGAGTACAGCAGATCACAACTCAATATGTAAAGAAGAGTACAGCAGATCACAACTCAATAGCTAAGGTAGAGTACAGCAGATCACAACTCAATATGTAAGGTAGAGTACAGCAAATCACAACTCAATAGGTAAAACGGAGTACAGCAGATCACAACTCAATAAGTCAAGCAGAGTACAGCAGATCACAACTCAATATGTAAGGTAGTGTACAGCAGATCACAACTCAATATGTAAGGTAGAGTACAGCGGATCAAAACTCAATAAGTAGAGCAGAGTACAGCAGATCACAACTCAATTAATACAGCAGAGTACAGCAGATCACAACTCAATAAGTAAAGCAGAGTACAGCAGATCACAACTCAGTAGGTAAGTTAGAGTACAGTAGATCACAACTCAATAAGTAAGGTAGAGTACAGCAGATCATAACTCAATATGTAAGGTAGAGTACAGCTGATCACAACTCAATAGGTAAAGCAGAGTACAGTAGATCACAACTCAATAGGTAAGGTAGAGTACAGCAGATCACAACGAAATAGGTGAAGCAGAGTACAGCAGATCACAACTCAATATGTAAGGCAGAGTACAGCAGATCACAACTAAATAAGTAAAGCAGAGTACAGCAGATCACAACTCAATAAGTAAAGCAGCGTACAGCAGATCACAACTCAATAGGTAAGGTAGAGTACAGCAGATCACAACTCAATATGTAAGGTAGAGTACAGTAGATCACACCTCAATAGGTAAGGTAGAGTACTACAGATCACAACTCAATAGCTAACGTAGAGTACAGCAGATCACAACTCAATAAGTAAAGCAGAGTACAGCAGATCACAACTCAATAAGTAAAGCAGAGTACAGCAGATCACAACTCAATAAGTAAGGTAGAGTACAGTAGATCACAACTCAATAGGTAAGGTAGAGTACAGCAGATCACAATTCAATAGGTAAGGTAGAGTACAGCAGATCACAACTCAATAAGTAAAGCAGAGTACAGCAGATCACAACTCAATATGTAAGGTAGAGTACAGTAGATCACAACTCAATAAGGTAGAGTACAGCAGATCACAACTCAATAAGTAAAGCAGAGTACAGCAGATCACAACTAAATAAGTAAAGCAGAGTACAGTAGATCACAACTCAATAGGTAAGGTAGAGTACAGCAGATCACAACTCAATCGGTAAGGTAGAGTACAGCAGATCACAACTCAATAAGTAAAGCAGAGTACAGCAGAACACAACTCAATATGTAAGGTAGAGTACAGTAGATCACAACTCAATAAGTAAGGTAGAGTACAGTAGATCACAACTCAATAAGTAAAGCAGAGTACAGCAGATCATTACTCAATAGGTAAGGTAGAGTACAGTAGATCCCAACTCAATATGTAATATAGAGTACAGCAGATCACAACTCAATATGTAAGGTATAGTACAGCAGATCACAACTCAATATGTAAGGTAGAGTACAGCAGATCACAACTCAATAGGAAAAGCAGAGTACAGAAGATCACAACTCCATATGTAAGGCAGAGTACAGCAGATCACAACTCAATACCGTCCATGCCAGACAGTTCAATTACTTTGGCAATTAATTAGGGCGCACGGTTTGAAAAAAAGTTTGATGTTAACAAAAAATCAATATGTAAGGTAGAGTACAGCAGATCACAACTCAATAGGTAAGGTAGAGTACAGCAGATCACAACTCAATAGGTAAGGTAGAGTACAGATGATCACAACTCAATAGGTAAAGCAGAGTGCATCAGAATACAACTCAATAGGTAAGGTAGAGTACAGCAGATAACAACTCAATAGGTAAGGTAGAGTACAGCAGATCACAACTCAATATGTAAAGCAGAGTACAGCCGATCACATCTCAATATGTAAGGTAGAGTACAGCAGATCACAACTCAATATGTAAGGTAGAGTTATGTAGATCACAACTCCATAGGTAATGCAGAGTACAGCAGATCACAACTCAATAGGTAAGGCAGAGTACAGCAGATCGCAACTCAATAAGTAAGGTAGAGTACAGCAGATCACAACAATATGTAAGGTAGAGTACAGCAGATCACAACTCAATAAGTAAAGCAGAGTACATCAGATCACATTTCAATAGGTAAGGCAGAGTACAGCAGATCCCAACTCAATAGGTAAGGTAGAGTACAGCAGATCACAACTCAATAGATAAGGTAGAGTACAGCAGATCACAACTCAATAGGTAAGGCAGAGCACAGAAGATCACAACTCAATAGGTAAAGCAGAGTGCATCAGAATACAACTCAATAGGTAAGGTAGAGTACAGCAGATAACAACTCAATAGGTAAGGTAGAGTACAGCAGATCACAACTCAATATGTAAAGACGAGTACAGCCGATCACATCTCAATATGTAAGGTAGAGTACAGCAGATCACAACTATATATGTAAGGTAGAGTTCAGTAGATCACAACTCAATAGGTAATGCAGAGTACAGCAGATCACAACTCAATAGGTAAGGCAGAGTACAGCAGATCGCAACTCAATAAGTAAGGTAGAGTACAGCAGATCACAACAATATGTAAGGTAGAGTACAGCAGATCACAACTCAATAAGTAAAGCAAAGTACATCAGATCACATTTCAATAGGTAAGGCAGAGTACAGCAGATCCCAACTCAATAAGTAAGGTAGAGTACAGCAGATCACAACTCAATAGGTAAGGTAGAGTACAGCAGATCACAACTCAATAGGTAAGGCAGAGAACAGAAGATCACAACTCAATAGGTAAAGCAGAGTACAGCAGATCACAACTCAATAGGTAAGGTAGAGTACAGCAGATCACAACTAAATAAGTAAAGCAGAGTACCGCAGATCACAACTCAATAAGTAAAGCAGAGTACAGCAGATCACAACTCAATATGTAAGGTAGAGTACAGTAGATCACAACTCAATAAGTAAAGCAGAGTACAACAGATCGGTAGAGTACAGCAGATCAGAACTCAATAAGTAAAGCAGAGTACAGCAGATCACAACTCAATATGTAAAGCAGAGTACAGCAGATCACAACTCAATAGGTAAGGTAGAGTACAGCAGATCACAACTCAATACGTAAAGCAGAGTACAGCGGATCACAACTCAATAAGTAAAGCAGAGTACAGCAGATCACAACTCAATAGGTAAGGTAGAGTACAACAGATAACAACTCAAACAGTAAGGTAGGGTACAGCAGATCACAACTCAATATGTAAGGTAGAGTACAGCAGATAACAACTCAATAGGTAAAGCAGAGTACAGCGGATCACAACTCAATATGTAAGAAAGAGTACAGCAGATCACAACTCAATACCGTCAATGCCAGACAGTTAAATTTCTTTGGAAATTAATTAGGGCGTACGGCTTGAAAACAAGCTGGATGTTTATAAAAATAACAATATGTAAGGTAGAGTACAGCAGATCACAACTCAATAAGTAAGGTATAGTACAGCAGATCACAACTCAATAGGTAAGGTAGAGTACAGCAGATCACAACTCAATATGTAAAGCAGATTACAGCAGATCACAACTCAATAGCTAAGGCAGAGTACAGCAGATCACAACTCAATAAGTAAAGCAGAGTACAGCAGATAACAACTCAATATGTAAGGTAGAATACAGCAGATCACAACTCAATATATAAGGTAGAGTACAGCGGATCAAAACTCAATAGGTAAAGCAGAGTACAGCAGATCACAACTCAATAGGTAAAGCAGAATACAGCTGATCACAACTCAATAGGTAAGGTAGAGTACAGCAGATCACAACTCAATAAGTAAAGCAGAGTACAGCAGCTCAACACTCAATAGGTAAGGTAGAGTACAGCAGATCACAACTCAATAAGTAAGGTAGAGTACAGCAGATCACAACTCAATAAGTAAAGTAGAGTACAGTAGATCAAAACTCAATAAGTAAAGCAGAGTACAGCAGATCACAACTCAATATGTAAGGTAGAGTACAGCAGATCACAACTCAATAGGTAAAGCGGAGTACAGCGGATCACAACTCAATAAGTCAAGCAGAGTACAGCAGATAACAACTCAATATGTAAGGTAGAGTACAGCAGATCACAACTCAATATGTAAGGTAGAGTACAGCGGATCAAAACTCAATAAGTAGAGCAGAGTACAGCAGATCACAACTCAATTAATACAGCAGAGTACAGCAGATAACAACTCAATAGGTAAAGCAGAGTACAGCAGATCACAACTCAATAGCTAAGGAAGAGTACAGCAGATCACAACTCAATAAGTAAAGCAGAGTACAATAGATCACAACTCCATATGTAAGGTAAAGTACAACAGATCACAACTCAATAAGTAAGGTAGAGTACAGCAGCTCACAACTCAATATCTAAGGTAGAGTACAGCAGATCATAACTCAATAGGTAAAGCAGAGTACAGCAGATCAAAACTCAATATGTAAGGCAGAGTACAGCAGATCACAACTCAATAGGTAAGGTAGAGTACAGCAGATCACAACTCAATATGTAAAGCAGAGTACAGCAGATCACAACTCAATAGGTAAGGTAGAGTACAGCAGATCACAACTCAATATGTAAGGTAGAGTACAGCAGATCACAACTCAATAGGTAAAGCGGAGTACAGCGGATCACAACTCAATAAGTCAAGCAGAGTACAGCAGATAACAACTCAATATGTAAGGTAGAGTACAGCAGATCACAACTCAATATGTAAGGTAGAGTACAGCGGATCAAAACTCAATAAGTAGAGCAGAGTACAGCAGACCACAACTCAATTAATACAGCAGAGTACAGCAGATAACAACTCAATAAGTAAAGCAGAGTACAGCAGATCACAACTCAGTAGGTAAGTTAGAGTACAGTAGATCACAACTAAATAAGTAAGGTAGAGTACAGCAGATCATAACTCAATATGTAAGGTAGAGTACAGCTGATCACAACACAATAGGTTTAGCAGAGTACAGTAGATCACAACTCAATAGGTAAGGTAGACTACAGCAGATCACAACGAAATAGGTGAAGCAGAGTACAGCAGATCACAACTCAATATGTACGGCAGAGTACAGCAGATCACAACTCAATAAGTAAAGCAGAGTACAGCAGATCACAACTCAACAAGTAAAACAGAGTACAGCAGATCACAACTCAATAGGTAAGGTAGAGTACAGCAGATCACAACTCAATATGTAAGGTTGAGTTCAGTAGATCACAACTCAATAGGTAAGGTAGAGTAAAGCAGATCACAACTCAATAGCTAACGTAGAGTACAGCAGATCACAACTCAATAGGCAAGGTAGAGTACAACAGATCACAACTCAATAAGTAAGGTAGAGTACAGCAGATCACAACACAATAGGCAAGGTAGAGTACAGCAGATCACAACTCAATAAGTAAAGCAGAGTACAGCAGATCACAACTCAACAAGTCAAGCAGAGTACAGCAGATCACAACTCAATAGGCAAGGTAGAGTACAGCAGATCACAACTCAATATGTAAGGTAGAGTTCAGTAGATAACAACTCAATAGGTAAGGTAGAGTACAGCAGATCACAACTCAATAGCTAACGTAGAGTACAGCAGATCACAACTCAATAAGTAAAGCAGAGTACAGCAGATCACAACTAAATATGTAAGGTAGAGTACAGTAGATCACAACTCAATAAGTAAGGTAGAGTACAGCAGATCACAACTCAATAAGTAAAGCAGAGTACAGCAGATCACAACTCAATAAGTAAGGTAGAGTACAGTAGATCACAACTCAATAGGTAAGGTAGAGTACAGCAGATCACAATTCAATAGGTAAGGTAGAGTACAGCAGATCACAACTCAATAAGTAAAGCAGAGTACAGCAGATCAGAACTCAATATGTAAAGTAGAGTACAGTAGATCACAACTCAATAAGTAAAGTAGAGTACAGTAGATCACAACTCAATAAGTAAAGCAGAGTACAGCAGATCACAACTCAATAGGTAAGGTAGAGTACAGTAGATCACAACTCAATAAGTAAGGTAGAGTACAGCCGATCACAACTCAATAGGTAAAGCAGAGTACAGTAGATCACAACTCGATAGGTAAGGTTGAGTACAGCGGATCACAACTCAATAAGTAAAGCAGAGTACAGCAGATCACAACACAATAGGTAAAGCAGAGTACAGCAGATCACACCACAATAGGTAAAGCAGAATACAGCAGATCACAACTCAATAGGTAAGGTACAGTACAGCAGATCACAACTCAATAAGTAAAGTAGAGTACAGCAGGTCACAACTCAATATGTAAGGTAGAGTACAACAGGTCACAACTCAATAAGTAAGGTAGAGTACAGTAGATCACAAATCAATATGTTATATAGAGTACAGCAGATCACAACTCAATATGTAAGGCAGAGTACGGCAGATCACAACTCAATAGCTAAGGTAGAGTACAGCAGATCACAACTCAATATGTAAGGTAGAGTACAGCAGATCACAACTCAATAGGAAAAGCAGAGTACAGCAGATCACAACTCAATATGTAAGGCAGAGTACAGCAGATCACAACTCAATACCGTCCATGCCAGACAGTTAAATTACTTTGGCAATTAATTAGGGCGCACGGTTTGAAAAAAAGTTTGATGTTAACAAAAAATCAATATGTAAGGTAGAGTACAGCAGATCACAACTTAATAGGTAAGGTAGAGTACAGTAGATCATAACTCAATAAGTAAGGTAGAGTACAGGAGATCACAACTCAATAGGTAAGGTAGAGTACAGCAGATCGAAACTCAATAGGTAAGGTAGAGTACAGCAGATCACAACTCAATAGGTCAGGTAGAGTACAGCAGATAACAACTCAAAAGGTAAAGCAGAGTGCATCAGAATACAACTACATAGGTAAGGTAGAGTACAGCAGATCACAACTCAATAGGTAAAGCAGAGTACAGCAGATCAAAACTCAATACGTAAGGCAGAGTACAGCAGATCACAACTCAATACCGTCCATGCCAGACAGTTAAATTTCTTTGAAAATTAATTAGGGCGCACGGCTTTAAAAAAAGCTTGATGTTAATAAAAAAATAAATATGTAAGGTAGAGTACAGCAGGTCACAACTAAATAAGTAATGCAGAGTACAGCAGATCACAACTCAATAGGTAAGGTAGAGTACAGCAGATCACAACTCAATATGTAAAGAAGAGTACAGCAGATCACAACTCAATAGCTAAGGTAGAGTACAGCAGATCACAACTCAATATGTAAGGTAGAGTACAGCAAATCACAACTCAATAGGTAAAACGGAGTACAGCAGATCACAACTCAATAAGTCAAGCAGAGTACAGCAGATCACAACTCAATATGTAAGGTAGTGTACAGCAGATCACAACTCAATATGTAAGGTAGAGTACAGCGGATCAAAACTCAATAAGTAGAGCAGAGTACAGCAGATCACAACTCAATTAATACAGCAGAGTACAGCAGATAACAACTCAATAAGTAAAGCAGAGTACAGCAGATCACAACTCAGTAGGTAAGTTAGAGTACAGTAGATCACAACTCAATAAGTAAGGTAGAGTACAGCAGATCATAACTCAATATGTAAGGTAGAGTACAGCTGATCACAACTCAATAGGTAAAGCAGAGTACAGTAGATCACAACTCAATAGGTAAGGTAGAGTTCAGCAGATCACAACGAAATAGGTGAAGCAGAGTACAGCAGATCACAACTCAATATGTAAGGCAGAGTACAGCAGATCACAACTCAATAAGTAAAGCAGAGTACAGCAGATCACAACTCAATAAGTAAAGCAGCGTACAGCAGATCACAACTCAATAGGTAAGGTAGAGTACAGCAGATCACAACTCAATATGTAAGGTAGAGTACAGTAGATCACACCTCAATAGGTAAGGTAGAGTACAACAGATCACAACTCAATAGCTAACGTAGAGTACAGCAGATCACAACTCAATAAGTAAAGCAGAGTACAGCAGATCACAACTCAATAAGTAAAGCAGAGTACAGCAGATCACAACTCAATAAGTAAGGTAGAGTACAGTAGATCACAACTCAATAGGTAAGGTAGAGTACAGCAGATCACAATTCAATAGGTAAGGTAGAGTACAGCAGATCACAACTCAATAAGTAAAGCAGAGTACAGCAGATCACAACTCAATATGTAAGGTAGAGTACAGTAGATCACAACTCAATAAGGTAGAGTACAGCAGATCACAACTCAATAAGTAAAGCAGAGTACAGCAGATCACAACTAAATAAGTAAAGCAGAGTACAGTAGATCACAACTCAATAGGTAAGGGAGAGTACAGCAGATCACAACTCAATCGGTAAGGTAGAGTACAGCAGATCACAACTCAATAAGTAAAGCAGAGTACAGCAGAACACAACTCAATATGTAAGGTAGAGTACAGTAGATCACAACTCAATAAGTAAGGTAGAGTACAGTAGATCACAACTCAATAAGTAAAGCAGAGTACAGCAGATCATTACTCAATAGGTAAGGTAGAGTACAGTAGATCCCAACTCAATATGTAATATAGAGTACAGCAGATCACAACTCAATATGTAAGGTATAGTACAGCAGATCACAACTCAATATGTAAGGTAGAGTACAGCAGATCACAACTCAATAGGAAAAGCAGAGTACAGAAGATCACAACTCCATATGTAAGGCAGAGTACAGCAGATCACAACTCAATACCGTCCATGCCAGACAGTTCAATTACTTTGGCAATTAATTAGGGCGCACGGTTTGAAAAAAAGTTTGATGTTAACAAAAAATCAATATGTAAGGTAGAGTACAGCAGATCACAACTCAATAGGTAAGGTAGAGTACAGTAGATCATAACTCAATAAGTAAGGTAGAGTACAGGAGATCACAACTCAATAGGTAAGGTAGAGTACAGCAGATCACAACTCAATAGGTAAGGTAGAGTACAGATGATCACAACTCAATAGGTAAAGCAGAGTGCATCAGAATACAACTCAATAGGTAAGGTAGAGTACAGCAGATAACAACTCAATAGGTAAGGTAGAGTACAGCAGATCACAACTCAATATGTAAAGCAGAGTACAGCCGATCACATCTCAATATGTAAGGTAGAGTACAGCAGATCACAACTCAATATGTAAGGTAGAGTTATGTAGATCACAACTCCATAGGTAATGCAGAGTACAGCAGATCACAACTCAATAGGTAAGGCAGAGTACAGCAGATCGCAACTCAATAAGTAAGGTAGAGTACAGCAGATCACAACAATATGTAAGGTAGAGTACAGCAGATCACAACTCAATAAGTAAAGCAGAGTACATCAGATCACATTTCAATAGGTAAGGCAGAGTACAGCAGATCCCAACTCAATAGGTAAGGTAGAGTACAGCAGATCACAACTCAATAGATAAGGTAGAGTACAGCAGATCACAACTCAATAGGTAAGGCAGAGCACAGAAGATCACAACTCAATAGGTAAAGCAGAGTGCATCAGAATACAACTCAATAGGTAAGGTAGAGTACAGCAGATAACAACTCAATAGGTAAGGTAGAGTACAGCAGATCACAACTCAATATGTAAAGACGAGTACAGCCGATCACATCTCAATATGTAAGGTAGAGTACAGCAGATCACAACTCAATATGTAAGGTAGAGTTCAGTAGATCACAACTCAATAGGTAATGCAGAGTACAGCAGATCACAACTCAATAGGTAAGGCAGAGTACAGCAGATCGCAACTCAATAAGTAAGGTAGAGTACAGCAGATCACAACAATATGTAAGGTAGAGTACAGCAGATCACAACTCAATAAGTAAAGCAAAGTACATCAGATCACATTTCAATAGGTAAGGCAGAGTACAGCAGATCCCAACTCAATAGGTAAGGTAGAGTACAGCAGATCACAACTCAATAGGTAAGGTAGAGTACAGCAGATCACAACTCAATAGGTAAGGCAGAGAACAGAAAATCACAACTCAATAGGTAAAGCAGAGTACAGCAGATCACAACTCAATAGGTAAGGTAGAGTACAGCAGATCACAACTAAATAAGTAAAGCAGAGTACCGCAGATCACAACTCAATAAGTAAAGCAGAGTACAGCAGATCACAACTCAATATGTAAGGTAGAGTACAGTAGATCACAACTCAATAAGTAAAGCAGAGTACAACAGATCGGTAGAGTACAGCAGATCAGAACTCAATAAGTAAAGCAGAGTACAGCAGATCACAACTCAATATGTAAAGCAGAGTACAGCAGATCACAACTCAATAGGTAAGGTAGAGTACAGCAGATCACAACTCAATACGTAAAGCAGAGTACAGCGGATCACAACTCAATAAGTAAAGCAGAGTACAGCAGATCACAACTCAATAGGTAAGGTAGAGTACAACAGATAACAACTCAAACAGTAAGGTAGGGTACAGCAGATCACAACTCAATATGTAAGGTAGAGTACAGCAGATAACAACTCAATAGGTAAAGCAGAGTACAGCGGATCACAACTCAATATGTAAGAAAGAGTACAGCAGATCACAACTCAATACCGTCAATGCCAGACAGTTAAATTTCTTTGGAAATTAATTAGGGCGTACGGCTTGAAAACAAGCTGGATGTTTATAAAAATAACAATATGTAAGGTAGAGTACAGCAGATCACAACTCAATAAGTAAGGTATAGTACAGCAGATCACAACTCAATAGGTAAGGTAGAGTACAGCAGATCACAACTCAATATGTAAAGCAGATTACAGCAGATCACAACTCAATAGCTTAGGCAGAGTACAGCAGATCACAACTCAATAGGTAAAGCAGAGTACAGCAGATAACAACTCAATATGTAAGGTAGAATACAGCAGATCACAACTCAATATATAAGGTAGAGTACAGCGGATCAAAACTCAATAGGTAAAGCAGAGTACAGCAGATCACAACTCAATAGGTAAAGCAGAATACAGCTGATCACAACTCAATAGGTAAGGTAGAGTACAGCAGATCACAACTCAATAAGTAAAGCAGAGTACAGCAGATCAACACTCAATAGGTAAGGTAGAGTACAGCAGATCACAACTCAATAAGTAAGGTAGAGTACAGCAGATCACAACTCAATAAGTAAAGTAGAGTACAGTAGATCAAAACTCAATAAGTAAAGCAGAGTACAGCAGATCACAACTCAGTAGGAAAGGTAGAGTACAGTAGATCACAACTCAATAAGTAAGGTAGAGTACAGCAGATCACAATTCAATATGTAAGGTAGAGTACAGCAGATCACAACTCAATAGGTAAAGCCGAGTACAGTAGATCACAACTCAATAGGTAAGGGTGAGTACAGCCGATCACAACTAAATAGGTTAAGCAGAGTACAGCAGATCACAATTCAATATGTAAGGCAGAGTACAGCTGATCACAACTAAATAAGTAAAGCAGAGTACAGCAGATCACAATTCAATAAGTAAAGCAGAGTACAGCCGATCACAACTCAATATGTAAGGTAGAGTACAGCAGATCACAACTCAATAGGTAAAGCCGAGTACAGTAGATCACAACTCAATATGTAAGGCAGAGTACAGCTGATCACAACTCAATAAGTAACGCAGAGTACAGCAGATCACAATTCAATAAGTAAAGCAGAGTACAGCAGATCACAATTCAATAACTAAAGCAGAGTTCAGTAGATCACAACACAATATGTAAAGCAGAGTACAGCAGATCACAACTCAATAGGTAAAGCAGAGTACAGCAGATCACAACTCAATAAGTAAGGTAGAGTACAGCAGATCACAACTCAATATGTAAGGTAGAGTACAGTAGATCACAACTCAATAAGTGAAGTAGAGTAAAGCAGATCACAACTCAATAAGTAAAGCAGAGTACAGCAGATCACAACTCAATATGTAAGGTAGAGTACAGTAGATCACAACTCAATAAGGTAGAGTACAGCAGATCACAACTCAATAAGTAAAGAACAGTACAGCAGATAACAACTCAATAGCTAAGGTAGAGTACAGCAGATCACAACTCAATAAGTAATGCAGAGTACAGCAGATCACAACTCAATATGTAAGGTAGAGTACAGTAGATCAAAACTCAATAAGGTAGAGTACAGCAGATCACAACTCAATAAGTAAAGAAGAGTACAGCAGATCACAACTCAATAAGTAAGGTAGAGTACAGTAGATCACAACTCAATAGGTGAGGTAGAGTACAGCAGATCACAACTCAATCGGTAAGGTAGAGTACAGCAGATCACAACTCAATAAGTAAAGCAGAGTACAGCAGATCACAACTCAATGTGTAAGGTAGAGTACAGTAGATCACAACTCAATAAGTAAGGTAGAGTACAGCAGATCACAACTCAATATGTAAGGTAGAGTACAGTAGATCACAACTCAATAAGGTAGAGTACAGCAGATCACAACTCAGTAAGTAAAGCAGAGTACAGCAGATCACAACTCAGTAGGTAAGGTAGAGTACAGTAGATCACAACTCAATAAGTAATGTATAGTACAGCAGATCACAATTCAATATGTAAGGTAGAGTACAGCAGATCACAACTCAATAGGTAAAGCCGAGTACAGTAGATCACAACTCAATAGGTAAGGGTGAGTACAGCAGATCACAACTAAATAGGTTAAGCAGAGTACAGCAGATCACAACTCAATATGTAAGGCAGAGTACAGCTTATCACAACTCAATAAGTAAAGCAGAGTACAGCAGATCACAACTCAATAGGTAAGGTAGAGTACAGCAGATCACAACTCAATAGGTAAAGCCGAGTACAGTAGATCACAACTAAATAGGTTAAGCAGAGTACAGCAGATCACAACTCAATATGTAAGGCAGAGTACAGCTGATCACAACTCAATAAGTAAAGCAGAGTACAGCAGATCATAATTCAATAAGTAAAGCAGAGTACAGCAGATCACAATTCAATAACTAAAGCAGTGTTCAGTAGATCACAACTCAATATGTAAAGCAGAGTACAGCAGATCACAACTCAATAGGTAAAGCAGAGTACAGCAGATGACAACTCAATATGTAAGGTAGAGTACAGCAGATCACAACTCAATATGTAAGGTAGAGTACAGATGATCACAACTCAATAAGTTAAGAGTAGAGTACAGCAGATCACAACTCAATAAGTAAAGCAGAGTACAGCAGATCACAACTCAATATGTAAGGTAGAGTACAGTAGATCACAACTCAATAAGGAAGAGTACAGCAGATCACAACTCAATAAGTAAAGAAGAGTACAGCAGATCACAACTCAATAGCTAAGGTAGAGTAAGGCAGATCACAACTCAATAAGTAAAGCAAAGTACAGCAGATCACAACTCAATATGTAAGGTAGAGTACAGTAGATCAAAACTCAATAAGGTAGAGTACAGCAGATCACAACTCAATAAGTAAAGAAGAGTACAGCAGATCACAACTCAACAAGGAAGGTAGAGTACAGTAGATCACAACTCAATAGGTGAGGTAGAGTACAGCAGATCACAACTCAATCGGTAAGGTAGAGTACAGCAGATCACAACTCATTAAGTAAAGCAGAGTACAGCAGATCACAACTCAATATGTAAGGTAGAGTACAGTAGATCACAACTCAATAAGTAAGGTAGAGTACAGTAGATCACAACTCAATAAGTAAAGCAGAGTACAGCAGATCACAAGTCAATAGGTAAAGCAGGGAACAGCAGATCACAACTCAATAGGTAAAGTACAGTACAGCAGATCACAACTCAATAGGTAAAATAGAGTACAGCAGGTCACAACTTAATATGTAAGGTAGAGTACAACAGTTCATAACTCAATAAGTTGGGTAGAGTACAGTAGATCACAACTCAATATGTTATATAGAGTACAGCAGATCACAACTCAATATGTAAGGTAGAGTACAGCAGATCACAACTCAAAAGGTAAGGTAGAGTACAGCAGATCACAACTCAATATCTAAGGTAGAGTACAGCAGATCACAACTCAATAGGTAAAGCAGAGTAAAGCCGATCACAACTCAATATGTAAGGGAGAGTACAGCAGATCACAACTCAATACCGTCCATGCCAGACAGTTAAATTTCTTTGGCAATTAATTAGGGCGCACGGTTTGAAAAAAAATTTGATGTTCATAAAAAATCAATTTGTAAGGTAGAGTACAGCAGATCACAACTCAATACGTAAGGTAGAGTACAGCAGATCACGGCTCAATATGTAAGGTAGAGTACAGCGGATCACAACTCAATAGGTAAAGCAGAGTACAGCAGATCACAACTCAATAGGCAAAGCAGAGTACAGCAGATCGCAACTCAATAGGTAAGGTAGAGTACAGCAGATCACAACTCAATATGTAAGGTAGAGTACAGCAGATCACAACTCAATAAGTAAAGCAGAGTACATCAGATCACAACTCAATAGCTAAGGTGGAGTACAGCAGATCAAAACTCATTAAGTAATGCAGAGTACAGCAGATCACAACTCAATATGTAAGGTAGAGTACAGTAGATCACAACTCAATAAGGTAGAGTACAGCAGATCACAACTCAATAAGTAAAGCAGAGTACAGCAGATCCCAACTCAATAAGTAAAGCAGAGTACAGTAGATCACAATTCAATAGGTAAGGTAGAGTACAGCAGATCACAACTCAATCGGTAAGGTAGAGTACAGCAGATCACAACTCAATAAGTAAAGCAGAGTACAGCAGAACACAACTCAATATGTAAGGTAGAGTACAGTAGATCACAACTCAATAAGTAAGGTAGAGTACAGTAGATCACAACCCAATAAGTAAAGCAGAGTACAGCAGATCACTACTCAATAGGTAAGGTAGAGTACAGTAGATCACAACTCAATATGTTATATAGAGTACAGCAGATCACAACTCAATATGTAAGGTAGAGTACAGCAGATCACAACTCAATATGTAAGGTAGAGTACAGCAGATCACAACTCAATAGGTAAAGCAGAGTACCGCAGATCACAACTCAATATGTAAGGCAGAGTACAGCAGATCACAACTCAATACCGTCCATGCCAGACAGTTAAATTTCTTTGGCAATTAATTAGGGCGCACGGTTTGAAAAAAAGTTTGATGTTAATAAAAAATCAATATGAAAGGTAGAGTACAGCAGATCACAATGCAATAGGTAAGGTAGAGTACAGTAGATCACAACTCAATAAGTAAGGTAGAGTACAGCAGATCACAACTCAATAGGTAAAGTAGAGTACAGCAGATCACAACTCAATAGGTAAGGTAGAGTACAGCGGATCACAACTCAATAGGTAAGGTAGAGTACAGCAGATCACAACTCAATAGGTAAAGCAGAGTGCATCAGAATACAACTCAATAGGTAAGGTAGAGTACAGCAGATCACAACTCAATAGGTAAGGTAGAGTACAGCGGATCACAACTCAATATGTAAAGCAGAGTACAGCGGATCACAACTCAATATGTAAGGTAGAGTACAGCAGATCACAACTCAATATGTAAGGTAGAGTACAGCGGATCACAACTCAATAGGTAAAGCAGAGTACACCAGATCGCAACTCAATAGGTAAGGTAGAGTACAGCAGATCACAACTCAATATGTAAGGTAGAGTACAGCAGATCACAACTCAATAAGTACAGCAGAGTACATCATATCACAACTCAATAGGTAAGGCAGAGTACAACAGATCACAACTAAATAGGTAAGGTAGAGTACAGCAGATCACAACTCAACAGGTAAGGTAGTGTACAGCAGATCACAACTCAATAGGTAAGGCAGAGTACAGCAGATCACAACTCAATAGGTAAAGCAGAGTACAGCAGATCACAACTCAATAGGTAAGGTAGAGTACAGCAGATCACAACTCAATAGGTAAAGCAGAGTACAGCAGATCACAACTCAATAAGTAAAGCAGAGTACAGCAGATCACAACTCTATAGGTAAGGCAGAGTACAGCAGATCACAACTCAATATGTAAGGTAGAGTATAGTAGATCACAACTCAATAAGTAAAGCAGAGTACAGCAGATATGTAGAGTACAGCAGATCAGAACTCAATAAGTAAAGCAGAGTACAGCAGATCACAACTGAATAGGTAAAGCAGAGTACAGCAGACCGCAACTCAATAGGTAAGATAGAGTACAGAAGATCAAAATTCAATAAGTTAAGCAGAGTACAGTAGATCACAACTCAATATGTAAGGTAGAGTACAGCAGATCACAACTCAATAGGTAAAGCAGAGTACAGCAGATCACAACTCAATAGCTAAGGTTGAGTACAGCAGATCACAACTCAATAAGTAAAGCAGAGTACAGCAGATAACAACTCCATATGTAAGGTAGAGTACAACAGATCACAACTCAATAAGTAAGGTAGAGTACAGCAGATCACAACTCAATATGTAAGGTAGAGTACAGCAGGTCACAACTCAATAGGTAAGGTAGAGTACAGCAGATCACAATTCAATAGGTAAAGCAGAGTACAGCAGATCAAAACTCAATATGTAAGGCAGAGTACAGCAGATCACAACTACATACCGTCCATGTCAGACATTTAAATTTCTTTGGAAGTTAATTAGGGCGCACGGCTTGAAAAAAAGCTTGATGTTAATAAAAAAATTAATATGTAAGGTAGAGTACAGCAGATCACAACTCAATAAGTAAGGTAGAGTACAGCAGACCACAACTCAATAGGTAAGGTAGAGTACAGCAGATCACAGCTCAATATGTAAAGCAGAGTACTGCAGATCACAACTCAATAGGTAAGGTAGAGTACAGCAGATCACAACTCAATAGGTAAAGCAGAGTACAGCAGACTACAACTCAATAAGTAAAGCAGAGTACAGCAGATAACAACTCAATATGTAAGGTAGAGTACAGTAGATCACAACTCAATAAGTAAAGTAGAGTACAGCAGATCACAACTCAATAAGTAAAGCAGAGTACAGCAGATCACAACTCAATATGTAAGGTAGAGTACAGTAGATCACAACTCAATAAGGTAGAGTACAGCAGATCACAACTCAATAAGTAAAGAAGAGTACAGCAGATCACAACTCAATAGCTAAGGTAGAGTACAGTAGATCACAACTACATAGGTGAGGTAGAGTACAGCAGATCACAACTCAATCGGTAAGGTAGAGTACAGCAGATCACAACTCAATAAGTAAAGCAGAGTACAGCAGATCACAACTCAATATGTAAGGTAGAGTACAGTAGATCACAACTCAATAAGTAAGGTAGAGTACAGTAGATCACAACTCAATAAGTAAAGCAGAGTACAGCAGATCACAAGTCAATAGGTAAAGCAGAGAACAGCAGATCACAACTCAATAGGTAAAGTACAGTACAGCAGATCACAACTCAATAGGTAAAGTAGAGTACAGCAGGTCACAACTCAATATGTAAGGTAGAGTACAACAGGTCATAACTCAATAAGTAAGGTAGAGTACAGTAGATCACAACTCAATATGTTATATAGAGTACAGCAGATCACAACTCAATATGTAAGGTAGAGTACAGCAGATCACAACTCAATAGGTAAGGTAGAGTACAGCAGATCACAACTCAATATGTAAGGTAGAGTACAGCAGATCACAACTCAATAGGTAAAGCAGAGTAAAGCAGATCACAACTCAATATGTAAGGGAGAGTACAGCAGATCACAACTCAATACCGTCCATGCCAGACAGTTAAATTTCTTTTGCAATTAATTAGGGCGCACGGTTTGAAAAAAAATTTGATGTTAATGAAAAATCAATATGTAAGGTAGAGTACAGCAGATCACAACTCAATACGTAAGGTAGAGTACAGCAGATCACGACTCAATATGTAAGGTAGAGTACAGCGGATCACAACTCAATAGGTAAAGCAGAGTACAGCAGATCACAACTCAATAGGCAAAGCAGAGTACAGCAGATCGCAACTCAATAGGTAAGGAAGAGTACAGCAGATCACAACTCAATAAGTAATGCAGAGTACAGCAGATCACAACTCAATATGTAAGGTAGAGTACAGTAGATCACAACTCAATAAGGTAGAGTACAGCAGATCACAACTCAATAAGTAAAGCAGAGTACAGCAGATCACAACTCAATAAGTAAAGCAGAGTACAGTAGATCACAACTCAATAGGTAAGGTAGAGTACAGCAGATCACAACTCAATCGATAAGGTAGAGTACAGCAGATCACAACTCAATAAGTAAAGCAGACTACAGCAGAACACAACTCAATATGTAAGGTAGAGTACAGTAGATCACAACTCAATAAGTAAGGTAGAGTACAGTAGATCACAACTCAATAAGTAAAGCAGAGTACAGCAGATCATTATTCAATAGGTAAGGTAGAGTACAGTAGATCACAACTCAATATGTTATATAGCGTATAGCAGATCACAACTCAATATGTAAGGTAGAGTACAGCAGATCACAACTCAATATGTAAGGTAGAGTACAGCAGATCACAACTCAATAGGTAAAGCAGAGTACCGCAGATCACAACTCAATATGTAAGGCAGAGTACAGCAGATCACAACTCAATACCGTCCATGCCAGACAATTAAATTTCTTTGGCAATTAATTAGGGCGCACGGTTTGAAAAAAAGTTTGATGTTAATAAAAAATCAATATGTAAGGTAGAGTACAGCAGATCACAATTCAATAGGTAAGGTAGAGTACAGTAGATCACAACTCAATAAGTAAGGTAGAGTACAGCAGATCACAACTCAATAGGTAAAGTAGAGTACAGCAGATCACAACTCAATAGGTAAGGTAGAGTACAGCAGATCACAACTCAATAGGTAAGGTAGAGTACAGCATATCACAACTCAATAGGTAAAGCAGAGTGCATCAGAATACAACTGAATAGGTAAGGTAGAGTACAGCAGATCACAACTCAATAGGTAAGGTAGAGTACAGCGGATCACAACTCAATATGTAAAGCAGAGTACAGCAGATCACAACTCAATATGTAAGGTAGAGTACAGCAGATCACAACACAATATGTAAGGTAGAGTACAGTGGATCACAACTCAATAGGTAAAGCAGAGTACAGCGGATCACAACTCAATAGGTAAAGCAGAGTACACCAGATCGCAACTCAATAGGTAAGGTAGAGTACAGCAGATCACAACTCAATATGTAAGGTAGAGTACAGCAGATCAAAACTCAATAAGTAAAGCAGAGTACCTCATATCACAACTCAATAGGTAAGGCAGTGTACAGCAGATCACAACTCAATAGGTAAGGTAGAGTACAGCAGATCACAACTCAACAGGTAAAGCAGAGTACAGCAGATCACAACTCAATAGGTAAGGTAGAGTACAGCAGATCACAACTCAATAAGTAAAACAGAGTACAGCAGATCACAACTCAATAAGTAAAGCAGAATACAGCAGATCACAACTCTATAGGTAAGGCAGAGTACAGCAGATCACAACTCAATATGTAAGGTAGAATATAGTAGATCACAACTCAATAAGTAAAGCAGAATACAGCAGATATGTAGAGTACAGCAGATCAGAACTCAATAAGTAAAGCAGAGTACAGCAGATCACAACTCAATAGGTAAAGCAGAGTACAGCAGACCGCAAGTCAATAGGTAAGGTAGAGTACAGAAGATAAAAATTCAATAAGTTAAGCAGAGTACAGTAGATCACAACTCAATATGTAAGGTAGAGTACAGCAGATCACAACTCAATAGGTAAAGCAGAGTACAGCAGATCACAACTCAATAGGTAAAGCAGAGTACAGCAGATCACAACTCAATAGCTAAGGTTGAGTACAGCAGATCACAACTCAATAAGTAAAGCAGAGTACAGCAGATCACAACTCCATATGTAAGGTTGAGTACAACAGATCACAACTCAATAAGTAAGGTAGAGTACAGCAGATCACAACTCAATATGTAAGGTAGAGTACAGAATATCACAACTCAATAGGTAAGGTAGAGTACAGCAGATCACAATTCAATAGGTAAAGCAGAGTACAGCAGATCAAAACTCAATATGTAAGGCAGAGTACAGCAGATCACAACTCAATACCGTCCATCTCAGACAGTTAAATTTCTTTGGAAATTAATTAGGGCGCACGGCTTGAAAAAAAGCTTGATGTTAATAAAAAAATCAATATGTAAGGTAGAGTACAGCAGATCACAACTCAATAAGTAAGGTAGAGTACAGCAGATCACAACTCAATAGGTAAGGTAGAGTACAGCAGATCACAGCTCAATATGTAAAGCAGAGTACAGCAGATCACAACTCAATAGGTAAGGTAGAGTACAGCAGATCACAACTCAATAGGTAAAGCAGAGTACAGCAGATCACAACTCAATAAGTAAAGCAGAGTACAGCAGATAACAACTCAATATGTAAGGTAGAGTACAGCAGATCAAAACTCAATAAGTAAAGCAGAGTACAGCAGATCAAAACTCAATAGGTAAAGCAGAGTACAGCAGATCACAACTCAATAGGTAAAGGAGAATACAGCTGATCACAACTCAGTAGGTAAGGTACAGTATAGCAGATCACAACTCAATAAGTAATGCAGAGTACAGCAGATCACAACTCAATAAATAAAGCAGAGTACAGCAGATCACAACTCAATAAGTAAGGTAGAGTACAGCAGATCACAACTCAATATGTAAGGTAGAGTACAGCAGATCACAACTCAATAGGTAAAGCAGAGTACAGTAGATCACAACTCAATAGGTAAGGTAGAGTACAGCAGATCACAACTAAATAGGTGAAGCAGAGTACAGCGGATCACAACTGAATATGTAAGGCAGAGTACAGCAGATCACAACTCAATAAGTAAAGCAGAGTACAGCAGATCACAACTCAAATAGAAAAGCAGAGTACAGCAGATCACAACTCAATATGTAAGGTAGAGTACAGCAGATCACAACTCAATATGTAAGGTAGAGTACAGTAGATCACAAGTCAATAGGTAAGGTAGAGTACAACAGATCACAACTCAATCGGTAAGGTAGAGTACAGCAGATCACAACTCAATAGGCAAGGTAGAGTACAGCAGATCACAATTCAATAAGTAAAGCAGAGTACAGCAGATACCAACTCAATACGTAAAGCAGAGTACAGCAGATCACAACTCAATAGGTAAGGTAGAGTACAGCAGATCACAACTCAATATGTAAGGTAGAGTTCAGTAGATCATAACTCAATAGGTAAGGTAGAGTACAGCAGATCAAAACTCAATAGCTAAGGTAGAGTACAGCAGATCACAACTCAATAATTAAAGCAGAGTACAGTAGATCACAACTCAATGTGTAAGGTAGAGTACAGTAGATCACAACTCAATAAGTAAGGTAGAGTACTGCAGATCACAACTCAATAGGTAAGGTAGAGTACAGCAGATCACAACTCAATAAGTAAAGCAGAGTACAGCAGATCACAACTCAATATGTAAGGTAGAGTATAGTAGATCACAACTCAATAAGTAAGGTAGAGTACAGTAGATCACAACTCAATAAGTAAAGCAGAGTACAGCAGATCACAACTCAATAGGTAAGGTAGAGTACAGTAGATCACAACTCAATAAGTAAGGTAGAGTACAGCATATCACAACTCAATAGGTAAGGTAGAGTACAGCAGATCACAACTCAATAGGTAAGGTAGAGTACAGCAGATCACAACTCAATAGGTAAGGTAGAGTACAGCAGATCACAACTCAATAGGTAAGGCAGAGTACAGCAGATCACAACTCAATAGGTAAGGTAGAGTACAGCAGATCACAACTCAATAAGTAAAGCAGAGTACAGCAGATCACAACTTAATAGGTAAAGTAGAGTACAGCAGATCACAACTCAATATGTAAGGTAGAGTACATCAGATCATAACTCAATTTGTAAGGTAGAGTACAGCAGATCACAACTCAATATGTAAGGTAGAGTACAGCAGATCACAACTCAATAGGTAAAGCAGAGTACAGCAGATCACACCTCAATAGGTAAGGTAGAGTACAGCAGATCACAACTCAATACCGTCCATGCCAGACAGTTAAATTTCTTTGGCAATTAATTAGGGCGCGCGGTTTGAAAAAAAGCTTTATGTTAATAAAAATCACTTGAAAAAAAGATGAAGAAAACGAACAAAGTTCACTGACAGGCTCAACAGGGTTACTGGAAACACGACTATAGATCTCATCAGAAAGACCGAATTCAGGGGGAACTGGAGAGCCATGATCATCGATGTCTGCAATAACGGACCTGACACCTGAAGAAGAATGAGATCGAACTCCAAAATTTATATTTATTCAAATTTCTTTGTCGTCTCTTTTCTAAATTATTTAAAATAAAGGCATCCCTCCAATGACATTTTAACGGACTAACCAATAATTTATGTTCTCTTTAATTCCAGTTATGTCTCTCGTTCCATATTTTTCCTTTTTTTTTTTTTACTGAAAAAATGTGCGATGTTTTTGTTCGTTGAAAATGTCAAAGATATTTTGAAATATGGAGCAAGCTTAAAAAGAATTATTGATAATTTGATTAGAAAACAGATTAATTAATTTCGCGTGATTTAAATGGATTGACAAAGATTCAGCGGAACGAAGGTGTGAAAACCATTTGAATTAATCTTTGAGAAATCCAAGTTGTCTTTGCTCTGTTAGATCGGAGACAGAGGGTTGTTATTTAATCCGCGCGTGTTCAGAAAAAGTAAGTGGACGTGCATGCGCGCCTTTTGTTTTAATCTTGGGTTAAGTGTGACGTCAAAGAAATTATCGCAAATTCAAACTAGTCTACGGCTTTGTAGAAACAATTTGAAACGAAAATAAAAGGAAAGAGGAAAGGGACAATGATTTTCTACTAAATAAATAAAAGGGAAAATTGTCTGTCTACTTTTACTGCTTGTAATTATTAATCGGGATAGCTTTATTGCACATAGCATTGATATATTTTCAGTTAAAATACTACATTTTGAGTTTATAAACCATAAGGAATAAGAAGAAGAATTCTCTTTTTTAAACCCTGCATATAACTTTATTTTAATTACTAGATAAAAGGCAAAAACTCGATCACTTTATACGCTTTTTACTTCTTGTACTCATCTACAATATTTCGGCCGATTTAACCTCCGAACTTCCTCGGAAATTCAACAAGATATACCTGAAAAAGTAGGAAGTCACATTGGCCGAAACCTTGTGCGAATAAAATTCTAGATGAAAACAATAGCCCACATAATCGAAAGTATAGATTATTCTCATCTAAAAAAAAATCCATAAATATTTTACTTCTTGTGTAATTATGAATCAGTTACTGACATGTTAAGCCTCTTTTTTATTTACTGGTTTTTCACCTCCAACAAGACACAGTGCAATTTTGATGTAAGCGGATACTATTTGGGACCTACTTTGCGGGGAGTTGAGCAGCAATATGTCTTTTCACATTACACTTAAACTTCCACACGTCAGTACAGTCAGAGAAGTAGGGACCCAGTAGTGACCCGGTAGGGAATTCCAAAGTCTAAAAGTTTTAGGAAAGGGATTATTTTAGTAGACGACTTTGGGGCAACTAGAGATCTGTACAGTACAGAAGTGAAATTTTGCTGTTTGTCGGGTCAGCTGGGGGATATTTACTCGAGGTGGGACACAAGGTCTTGGAGTTCGGAGCACTTTCCATTAAAATACTTATAAAACAGCACAATCTCATTTCGTTTTGCGTATTCCGTTTTTCTTTCCTGTTCTTTTATTCATTTCTCTTTTCCTCCTTTTAATTATATAAAAGTATAAATGGGAATTTACTTATAAGTATCGTTTACAAATACGTACACAAAATCAGGTCACATAACCAATTCACAATTAAAAAGTAAACCTGTGTTCATTGACGAATCAGAATGTTTTCTATGCGATTTAAAAACTGGTCAGGAGCTCTTCATAGGTATAAAAGAAACAGATTGCTGATCAAAGTTCAGTCCCAACGATGTTTGAGCCAACAACCGAAGAGGCAAGGACTGATATGTAACACAAAAAAGAAGGAAAAACAACGAGAACACTTATTTGTTTTTCAGTCTTCAATGCGATGAGGAACCTCGTTTTTTCTATGAAGCAGGAACAAGAATAGCTGTTTTCGCTGTGTGCGTGTTACAGAGTTTTGTCCACGGACAATCTTTAGAATTTACTGGTCAATTATTATCAACAACGTTGAAAATGGCAGAGGAAAATATCAAAAGGGAGTGGAAGGATAAGAAATCCTATAAAGACGATGGAGATGGATCGACCAGACTCTTTGCATCCCATCTGCAATAGACAATGAAATGGAAACCCAATAACATACCATGAGACATCTGACGTCGTGACCTGGAAGCAGAAGTGGTCATACATGGGGATTGCTAGAGAAGTTTGTTCATGGCCAGAATACTCGTGGGAAGCTTGCTTCTCAGTTTACGCCCAAAATTTGGTGACAGGGCTTGATGATAACGATAACAATGATGACGATGATGACGACCACAGCGACGACGACGACGACGACGACGACGACGACGATGATGATGATGATGATGAGGAAGAAGAATCGGTCAGATAGTCGAAAGAGTGATAAATGTATACTCACTCGTATATATTCTTTTTATTGATTTCTCTGCTTCTCATTTACTTTATCTTATTCACATTTAAAGTTTTCTCCAAATTAATAACCTGTACTTATCCCATATATATATATATATATATATATATATATATATATATATATATATATATATATACTAGCAGTACCCTGTTACGCATTGCTGTGGCTCAAATTGGCGCAATGGAAAAAGTTCCAAAATGAGAAAAAGCATGTTTCTTATAGGTTTAAATTGTGTAACATATTAGTTGTAGCGTTAAAAATTGTATTAGATTTTTTTAGATTAATATATTTATGACTACAAATTACTTAATTCAAATAATAATAGATCTATTGTAAATAATTTTAAAAATTTGTATTAATAAATTAAAATCACATTTAATGCCATGGAGTGTAGAATTAAATAAGAGTAAGAATAATAAACATTATCTTTTGATTGATTTCTATTCTAATATCGATTCCGGTTGACATTCATATTTGGGTAAAAAGAAAATTAACAAGACGGTGAAAACATAAACGCGAAAATACTACATTGCGCCGTGGTGGCCATGTTGAAAATGTAGTTTATTAAATTTGTTTTCCATGGTAATTAATGGCAGTGGGAAGATATTTGAGTGTAAGGGTAGCCTTTTATTTATGACTGACCAAAAAGGTATTGACTAAAATTAAAGACAGACTTTTTTAAGAATACGTACAAATATTTATCATAACAGATTGAAGTATGTGACTATTTAAGTAAAGAAATACGGACGCCAACTCTCCTTACTTTGGAAATTGAAAAATTCTGTTCGTTTACATTCGTTTATAATCAACAGCGTTTGTGTATTTTTAGCAAAGTATATTTTTTTTTCTATTGACAAGAAATAATTGAAGTTACTTTTGATTAGATCATTTTATAGCTAGCATACACGATCTAATTTTTTATGGAAACTCGAGTCACCTGGTGTAAAAAGCTAAAAGAAAATCTTCTTTATGGTTAAGAATTAGTAACGATTCCAACCTAGGCAACAGTAATTCTTCCCTCTTTGTAAGAAACATCGCACATTGAATATAAGGACTAAAGACAAAAATGTGAAATTTGCCGAAAGTAAACCACTTTCTACTCTTCACAAATAATAAGTTTACTCCATCTTCGACAAATGTCACAACCTTTTATTGTAAAGCTAATTTTAACACAAGTGAAGCATGCATGGCCCCCGTGAGTGCACAGTGAACGAGGCATAAAAAATGACTAATTTCAACATTTGCCACCCCTCCATTTAGCTCCAGAAGTCCCTAGTGGACGTCAAATCCTGGTGAAAATGAACAAACGGTGCAGTTTTAGGCCTAAACATATGGAAATTTGAGTTCTGCACCATGCAAAACAAAAAAGAAATGACTAAGTCCATCATTTGATCCCCCCCTATTTAGACTCAAAAGCCCCCAAAAGACTAAACATATTTAAATTTGAGTTCAGCACCATGCAAAACTGCTAAATAAACATACACAGAAAATTTTGGACAAATATGGTAAAACAATTCCCAAAATGGAGCGTTTTTATTAACCCTAAAAGAGACCCTGGGGCACACCCAAGAGTTATAGCGAAGTATAGAAAAGCAAAATTGTATAGAAATCAGTTAGTTACAACTTTTCAGAAAGTTTTATAAAAATTCAAGGCATCAATTTTTTAATAAGCACAAAAGTGTCAATTTTAGCCATTTTAGCCCGAAAGGCACTCCTATGGAGGGCAGCCGGAGTTTTCCCGGAAAATCCGTTCTGTTACTTTTTACTCATATCCTGTTTAATGTTTGTGCAAAATTTCAAATAATAGACATGGGTGAATTTACAGGTCCGCCCTGTACCAAAAATATATTTTACAGATTTTCATTGTCAACATGTTTTGGCGTTAACTGTTCTTAAGGTTATAGTTATTTTATGTTTCGTTTAATTGAGCAGATTTTTGTAAAGGAACTGGGTAATCAAGAGTGGTCGACCTGAAGGCTTCCTTTTTATTAGATACTTCCTTGAGATGGAAGAAGAAGCATCACTTGTTGTGGATGCTTTCCTCACTTATTATTGACCTATGACGTGTAGCTTTAAAAATTGTATTAGATTTTTTAGATTAATATATTTATGACTACAAATTACTTAATTCAAATAATAATAGATCTATTGTAAATAATTTTAAGAATTTGTATCAATAAATTAAAATCATATTTAATGCTATGTATTTAAGCTAAGTATTTAAGTAAGGATCAGCTAATACTAATTTGGAGTTTTGGGTATGACTTGATCGAGTTTGAACCTTAGTCTGCATCTCTATTAGTGAATAATCTAACCGTTATAACAAATGGGGCAATTTTCTTTTCTTTTCGTTTTAAAATTTACAACTCAATTTGAAAAGTCGCCAACCTGATAGGTTCTGAACTGTTATCTAAGCTTCAGCCTTTGTCCCATCGACGAAATGTTTTATCCCTCTGCCTGTTCTACAAGTACTTTAACGATGAATACTCCGACGAACTGCAAGCACTCGTACCCCCTCGACGTAAATACCCCCAACAAACCCGACAATCAGCTAAATCCTACCCCTTCACAGTTGAGATCCCTAGATGTAAGAGAGGCTTCTACTTCAGTAGTTTCTTCCCCAGAACCACTAGACTTTGGAATTCCCTTCCGGGTTCCTGCTTTCCCAACTGTACTGACATGCAGAAGTTCAAGTGTAACGTGAACCGACATCTTGCTGCCCAACTTCCCACATAGTACCCCTGTAGATTATGTCCCTGATAGTAGCCCCCTACACCAAAGTGGCAATGTGCCTTGTTTGGTGTGAAAATGTAATTAAAAAATTAATAGAAATCTGTTCATTGTTGACTTACATGCTTTATCTACAAAGTTAAAATATGGTTGCATATCCTTTCTGTTTTTATTAATGAAAATTACTCACAAGCAACGGCAAGATCGGTCTGTATATGTCGAGACCATAGTCGACACCAGTATCTATTTTCTTTTTGTAGTTATGGATGAACTAACAGTATAAACACCCTTAATGTTCATTCTAAATGCCTCGGCTCTCGCGAATAATGGACGGCTCTTTTTCGTTAGTAATTAGTCTCGAGTAGAAAGTCTCTAATCCTAGTTTTCAATTTACAGAATTCTGCTTTCCGAGATTATTGGTGTATAAGCCTCATCCATCAGCAATTATCGATCTGCTCACTTCTCTGATTCTGGTCAAATATGGAGACACTATGCGAAAGCGAGGCAACTGACCGGTTTGATTTATTTGTTGCCAATAAGATGTTTTCCAAAGCTAAAAACACTTTTTATGGCATTGATTTCGACAAAAAAGACGCAGTTAATATCAATTGCCTCCTTTACAAGTGACATTGATTAAACATATGTACAAAAGAAAAAATATATTAATGTACATACATATATATTAATATATATATATATATATATATATATATATATATATATATATATATATATATATATATAGATAGATAGATAGATAGATAGATAGATAGATAGATAGATAGATGTGGGGTAAATTAATGTAATCACAGAAATCGAGACAAAAACAACGAAGGATAATGTACGATCGTTTCAGGGACGATATCGTGTTTATTTAAATATAATGTCATCGTTCGTACAATGGGAGGGAGGGGCAGGTTAACACTAAAATAACAATCAATATGCAAATTCAGCATCAAATCAATGAGAAACTGGTAAAACAGAGATAGTTATAATCTTTTCAATTATCAAGATTAAGTATTGGTTAAGGATTTAAAAAGGGGGCGATTTTTTTATCACAATGAGAATATTGTATAAATCGTTAAAGTGATAAAGCAAAATTAAGGATGTAATTTGTTAGATATTCATAAGAAATTATGGATCTGTATATCTATAAAAGTGGGAATGTGTATGGGGACACTTCTCAACCTATATACTCAACGACTTTTTGATCTACAGACTTGAAATTTATTATGTAGGATAATCACAAATGTGGAAAAAAATTATCGGTTTTCATCCTGAAAAACGCCTTATAAGAGGTAAAAATTGAAAAATAGGTACTTGGGAACATCGGATTTTATTTATTTGTCAACTGTTTAATGAGGTTTAGAAACAATTTATAAAGATCTTGGCAAGCTGTACTTATCTCACTGACTTTAGGTTTCGGTCTCAGCTCGAGTATGTTTTTTAGGAACTCCGAATCTCCTAACTGCATTCTGAGCAATTACTGCCATCCATATCTGTTGTCGTCTCACCGCGTTTTTGGTGGAGTAAGCCTCTGGCCGACTTTGGGTAGAATTGAAACCGCTATTTTCAGAAAATTCTCACCTGGAACCGTAGAGATTCAACGTCTCTATCAACTGCACCACGAGCCCCGAAGCGTGATCAAGGTAAGATTTTTTGGTCTTTGACTAGTGTACACTCTTTAACTCTTATCCTCGAGTGTCTCCTGGGCCTTGATAAGTGGCGATTCGTTTGTAAAAAAAAATAACTAAATAAATAGTTTTCACTATGTTCGATTGGAATAGGACTGAAACTAAGAAAAATAAGATCGACAACATAGATGCCTGGGTGATTCGCCGAGGCAGTATATGTTTTGTACGAACGGCAATAATCGACACAAATTGCTTTTCTAACGTGTTATGAACGTAAACAAAGTGAAAAAGAAAAGGAAATATATTCATTTTCTTCTGGGCCTCCATAGATAGATACTATTGAAAGTGAATGTCAGAAAGTGTGCGAGGAGAAAATGTAAATATAGAGTGTTAACATAATATCCGATTTATGCTCCCTTGATATGAATCTCCCTACTTTTGCATTGGGGCAACTACCAGTGTTGCCAATTTAGCGGCTTTCCCGCTAGATATGGAGAGTTCGGTTGCAATCTAGCGGGTAAAATTTGGATCTAGCGGAGTTTTTCTTTTTTCAAGAAAATCTGGAGATATTTGACACTCACACTCCCGCAATTTTAGATTAAAAAATAAAGAAAAGAGTTTGAAAATAGTTTAAAACTTAAACTAAACTCATTCTTGTAGGTAAAAAAGTAGCATTTGTTGCCTTTGGTAACAATAATTTACTGAATATTTTTCTCCATTTTTCCGGTTAACCATTCTTAAGAGTGGCTATAAAATCGATTTTTCAAGTTCATTTTATTTGGGGAGAGGGCGTACAAGCCTCTTTAGTTTAAAATATGATCTAAGCACTCCCCTTAATTTAAAATTATTTCTTTACTTGGTAAAATTGCAGAAAATCTAACAGTCGAAAATTGTAACAAAAAAGCAACAATAGCAAAAAAACACTTATACGAAACGCAGTATAATTAAATTATCTACCGACCTGTATACTTTTCACGTGCTAAAACTCAGTTTGTTTGTTTTTTCTCATTTTAAAATATGTAGTTCAAAATGATTTTTACACACTGAATAAAAAAAAATAAAGAAAGAAATGAAATAAAAATAAGTTAAGCATGTATAAAAGACACTTGAACTTTACGGCGTTTGGTATCAGGTATTTGTTGATTTTTTGTTATTGTTTACAATTTCTGAACTTTAACGAATGGCGTTGTTCCTATGTACTGTTTTCACCCAAAGAGCCAACATTTATCTTTTTATCTATTTTTACTAAATTTTTGCAACGTTCATTTAACTGTTAGCATGAACCATCATTTTCCATGAGGTTGACAAGAAGGTTCTAGCAGCTTTTACCTTTTAAATTCAGATTAACATATCTCCGTTCAAACAAAAATTTATTGATCAAAATAAGCACCATTAGAATTAACACACTTTTGCCAACACAAGACAAGTGTATTTATGCAATTAACGTAAAAATCTTGCGTTCTGATAGCAATGAAGTCGCTAAAGGCGTTATTGATATCGTTTAGCTTTTTGAAGCATTTCTCACGCAGAAAGTTGTCGAGATGCTTGAAAAAGTGGTAGTCGGTAGGTGAGAAGTCTGGAGAGCATGGCGAATGAGGCAGTTTCATAGCCAATTAAGTCAACTTCTGCAGGGTCGGTTTAACAATATGCGATCGGGCGTTTTCACGGAGGAGAATTGGGCCTTATCTGTTGACTAATGCTTAGTGTTGTTGTCAAAGTTTCTGATGCATTTCGTCCATTTGTTGAGAGTACTTCTCTGCCGTAATCCTTTCGCCTCCATTCAAAAAACTGTAATGGGTGAAACTGGTCGCAGACCACCAAACAGTCAGCATCACTTTCTTTTGGTACAAGTATGGCTTCATAAAGTGTTGTGGAACTTCATCAGCATTTAAACACTGAGCGTCGCCGGTTGCCGTAAAGAACCAACTTTTCATCGCAAGTCACAACCCAGTTGAGAAACGGGCTATTCTTGTTGCGTAAAAAAAAGAAAAGATGGCACTTCATAACAGCGTTTCTTGCAATTCGTGAGGTGCTCATTTATCAATTTTTTTTTTTTTTTTTTTTTTTTTTGTCCTTCCAATTTCTCTCAAGTGGTTGAAAATCGCTGTATAAGTTATGTCTAATTCAGAAACAAGTACTAGAACGTTGTGAGTGGATTGGCTTTTAATTTATCGTTGTAAACATCCGATGGCCAACCACTATGCTCATGATCCTAAAGACTTTATCTGCTCTCACAAAATTTCTTGAACCACCACTGTGCTGTGCATTCAGTAGTGGTTCCTGTGTCAATCGCTTCATTGATATTGCGAGCTGTTTCAGCAACTTTTCAGCTTAGCTTGAATTGAAATAAGAAAATTGTGCGAATTTGTTGGGTTTTTTTCATCTTGTATTCAATGTTCTGAAAATGAAACATAATTATTTTAAAACGATTGTAATTTGGACGATTAGATAGAGTGAAAAACGTTCTTTAAAATGATATATAAAATAAAGGTATTATAACAAAAACTTATTTGAAAATACACCATTTGAAACCAAAATTAAAAATTCCACAAGAACTTTCTTGTCAACCTAATAAAATACAGTGGTTGTTTACACCTCAGCGAAGTTTATTGCGTTTATTTTTTGCAAACATTAAAAACAGAAAAAAAAATCTATATGAGCATTTCGTACATTTAGTTCGTTAAATTGTTTTTGTTGGTTAGTTATTTAGAATTTTAGTTGAATCTCCGTCTGGGAGAAGCCCTGCTATCTGCAAATGAAAACATTTACCCATGGGCAGGATTAACAATGAACCTGATTGATTAGCTAAACTTAACATATATCTATAAAAAATACTCGATAACATGAATTCTATTTTAGACTGACAAATCCTCATGGGGATAAAATGCAATAAATTCTCTGTAGTTTAATTGCTATAAATATTTTTATAATTTATTACCTAGCTCTACTGACGTAATGAACACTGTTGAAGTAAAACTGAAAATCAACATAAAAAATATATTTTGTCATTGAATTTTATGTGGATACTTGAGATAATTATATATGTTTGTGTGTTTTTGTGTGTGTTTTATGAAAGTATTAACAAATCCAAAAACGTACTAACATATGCGTGGTGGTCCTGTTTAGGGGGTCACAATATTAAGGTGAAAGCGTTCTGGCGTTTACTGCGAGCGGTTAAACTATGCGTGTGCTCGCTTACATAATGCCAGACGAATTCATAGTATCAAAGATATAGGGGTGTTAACTACCCCAGAACATTATGACAGCTGTGTTTTTCTTTTTCAATGTATGTAACTTCGTTCGTCTTTCCAATTTCATCTTTACTTTCATCAAGTCACGTTTAGAAGCAAAACTAATTCAATTGACACCAAATTCCATCGCCCAATCCTATGCCCACGGCTAGTATGAAAAACTAAGAATAAAATCAGATAAAACAGGAATGAAGATCCTAATTGAGTCTGGTTAGTCTTTCTTTCTTTCTTTCTACTATTTCATGGATATTGTTCAAATCACAGTCAGTCTTTATAAGCAAGAATGGATATTCTAAAGTAGAGTTTGTTCAGTTTGTGCGTCTGTAATATTCCACACGTTTATACATGCGTTAACATGTAGATGCCCGGGATCCAACACGTTTTAGTAAAGTATGTCACAAGGAGCATAAGGCAGGTTTTTCGAGCACAGCTCTCTCAATGCTATTTTCTAGGATGGGCGTTGTTGATGCTAAGAGTCGAGGCACGTCGCAGATGTCACTGCAGAAGAACTTTGATTTCAATTCACTAAGTCAGTTTTATAGGGGTTTCTAAGTTAACATCGGCTTGTTGATTTGATGCAGGAATAATCCTTTTTGTGTTTAAAATGATTTTTATTCATTAAAATATATTTAACACGTCTCTGTGAAAACTAACTGGCTTTGGAAGCAAAGAGGAAAGCGAAGCCCAACAAAATGGAGAAAGAAAGAGCATAACTTATTCGAGCAATTTGCTTTGTGGCGTCCGACCGAATACATGTAAAATTCTGGCGCCAAACTGCCATGAAAGAAGTGCAAATAAAAAAGAGGAAAGAGTAAACCGAACGAACAAAGAAAAGGGGCAGCTTATATGAATTTTCTTCGCCCGTTCGTCTCGCACATTAATTTCTTATCCACCACTATATCGTTCAATGGATCCTTGTGATCGCTGGATTCCAAACAAATAACCATCATAATCCCTACATTTTTCAGGATTTTGCGCCTAATTTGTTCTGAATGTAAATCTTTATATGATGTGCAAATAAATAATGCAAAGTGTAATATCTGTTTTGATACAAAATTTGGTTTATTTTGTTCTTAATCAGTGATGGAGAAATCCTTTTCAACTGAGGCAATTTTTATCTTTGTTCAAATCTAGATTTCCTGCATATGCAAATTAGGAAGTGTGCTCGTGCTGGCGTCAAAAGAAAAAAGAAAAAAAAAACACCACGTGGTCGGCTCGAAAGAGATGGGCGTGTAAAATAAAGGGAGAAGAAAGAGCGCGGTCGCAAAAGATGGACGTATAAGAAATGGCTGGCTGTCTATGCTCAGTGTGTAGTGGAGCTTTTAAAGCGATGTCAAGACGGTAGAGTAACGGTAATAAATGCTTTTGTTAAGAAAGAAAAAATGCTGACTTGGATTTTTACTTATTTCTTTCCAGTTTTATTTTTATGATTACTAAAGTGTAACTCCATGCAAGGTTACATTTGTTTTAATATTGGAGTATAGCTGCACAAGCACCAACTCCTTTCACGTTGTCAACAATTATGCTTGCCTTCAAATCTATATGACAGACCAATGAAAATATGATTTGAAGTGCAACCCATAGAAGTTCTCACACAGATTAGACGCATCTAAATGTCGAAACAAACTGACAGGAATCGAACAGAGTCTTAAATCTAATCTAATCTTGTGTATCAAAGTGGATTCCCACCGAAATCTCTTCATCGCTCATAAAACTTATTTTACATTCCACAAGATTCTAGCAAAATACATTATTAAAAAATACATCTTTTCTGAAAGAAAAAAATAAAACATTTATGTAAAATAACACTAAAACTGAAAAGAATGAGACTTAAGGGAGATAACTCCGTTGTCTTGCTAATGTCTCTTGCTGTAATGGCTGAAGATATTTCTTCTCCGTCTTCTCATCGTCTTTCTGCTTCGTTTGAGCTTCCCTCATGTGCCCCCACCGGGACGTTAAAATGTATGGGAGAATACACTTTCATTTTCTTGAATACTTTTAAGTTAATCACTTGGTCCACTTTTCCTTTCAAGATAGACACATAAATAAACGCGACTCACATGGATCGTTTTCGACTAATGCAAGTTTATGAGCACAATTTTCTTCATCCATACATACGTTTATCTACTTATATCTAAAGCTGAAAAAAGATGACATTTTTATTTATGCCCTCGTAATACTTATATAAATCCAAATGATGCAGCCTCAACGCTTGAGTTAAAAATAAAAGAAAAGAAAAATGGTGTGATCAAGGCGGTACATAGAACAGGCCTGACTGAAATGCAAAGTGATTCCTATGAACACTAAAAAAACTAATTACTAATTGCTTAACTTCTTGCTTTCTCCAAAAGCAAGTAGTTTTCGCAGGAATGTGTGAACCCAAAATATTTTCCAAGAAAAATCGTTTCAAACCCTCAAAGTAACAAGTTTATGTGAAAATGATAAGCCAGTGCGAGCTTAGAAAATCCGGGTCAACAAAATTAATTTACTTCAAAATTCTCAAGCTGGCAGCAGTATGAAAGGACTCCAGAACGTCTGCTGAACATCCTCTACGTTCTTTGGTATTTCAATAAAATTGATCATTTTTAAATTTAAAACCTCCAACCTGATGATAAATATAACTCCCCCCCCCCGATCGATTGAGTTGCTTGATAGGATTTACTTAGTTTATGAATCTCTTTGGGAGAACGTGTTCTGAGAGTAAAGGCGAAAACATATACATAGGTTTGACTATCACGACATTGTCGGGGAGATTAACTATGCATCGCTCCAAAAACAGTTTTATATTTAATCACCAGATTAATCAGCATTCCTGTCCCTTACCCCATTTTAGGAAGATTTAGTTGACAACACATCTATACTTGAACAGACCAATAATAAACGAAAACTTGAAATACTAATAAAAACTAAAAAAGATCTACTATTAATAAAATAAACTTTACTAATAGTAGTAACATCGTGAAATGCTTTGTAAAGTTAATAAAATAGTTAACCAATTCAACAAATATACACATTATTAAAAAAGATTATATAAAGTGTTCAAAACCACTTAGATTAATCTTTCCCTGATGATGAATCCAAAAGGATTGAAAACTACTCAGACTTACTACAAATATGGCGATTACATAAGACAGTTCATACCAGAAGTAAAGATCGCCATTCAGCGTTGGAAAAGGTTAAAAATAGAATTAATAGACAGAAAGCGATTATTTTATTTAATGAAATATGCTTAAGAGAAAAAATGCTGCATATATATATATATATATATATATATATATACATATATATATATATATTATCTATTATATATATATATATATATAAATAAACGTGTTTGTATGTTTGCGTGTGTGTCTGTATGCATTTTCCTATGCAATAACTCTATCAATTTTCAGTCTACAGATTCGAAATTTGATATACAGGGTACTGAGATTTGGGAAAATCTTTGTAATCCGTTTTCGGCCAGAAATTTGTCTGTTAAGGGGTCAAAGTTCAACGATTTGACCTTTGAGGACTCTACCAAACTCCTCCGACAATTTGGGGTCTAAACACTTGAAATTTTAGATATAGGATCCTTGGACATGGATCTAACTTAATAACTTGATTTGAGACCAAAACAATAAATGTTAAGGGGTCATAATAGGGGTAAAAGTTTTAAAAAATGTGACCCCTTTTTTTTTAGCTCAACATACACCTCCAAACACCCGGGCAACGCCGGGCTGAAATGCTGCATATATATATATATATATATATATATATATATATATATATATATATATATATATATATATATATATATATATTGACAACATTTGTTATTCGAAATAAAGGAAACAGATTAAAATATTGTTCCTTATTCCATAGAGTTTAAAAGCATGGTTTTTATCCACAGAGGAAAATAGTCAGCAAAACTAGCTATAATTTTGCTGATTAGTACATAGTTTGAAAAAATCAGAGTATTATTGTAAATTCTAATTTGCCAAATTTTGACGTCCTTCTCATATCGATGCTTTATGTTGAATAGCATTTTCCTTTTAAATATTAGTATTAATATTTATATGGCTTCAAAATTCTTCACTTTGTAAACTTGGATTTCTGAAATATATTTTTCTCATTATATTGGCATGCATTTTTTTCTATCTAAGCAATGAATTTCTAATTTTTCTGAAGAATATATGCACTGAAAAGAGTTGGTATTGACATAATAATAATCGTTTATATCTGCATGACAGAAAGGATCTGTAAAAGGTGTCCAAAAATTTTAACATGCTGGAGGAGCTGATTTGCATGAAAAATAAATATTTGGGTCTTGGACTGTAACTATACTGTTAGTCTTTTGTATGTGCTCTGTTATATTTAATATACATTGAGCTTCTACACCAAAAGGATTCGTATACACAAAGAGTGAAATGTAATTTAAAAAGAATATATTTTATCAAAAGAACACATATATATTTCTATATATCTATAAAAGTGAAAATGTATGTCTGTCTGTGTACATTTCCCTACCAAATAACTCTGTCAATTTTCGGTCTACAAACTCTAAATTTGACATACGGGGTATTGAGATTTGGGGAAAAATGTTTAAATGGGTTTCGGCCATAAATTTTGCTGTTAAAGGGGGTTAATATTCAACGATTTGGCCATTGCAAATTCTACCAAACTCCTCCGCCACTTGAAATTTTAGATACTTGAATATGGATCTAACTTTATAATTTGCTTTGAACCCAAAACAATAAATGCTAAGGGGTCATGATTGGGGTCAACTTTTTAAAAAATTGATCTCAGCCAATTTTTGGTCTAGAAATTAGAAATTTTACATAAAGTGTATTCAGACATAGGCAAGCTTTTTAATCTTTTTTTGGCCGAAAAGTTGACTACCAAAGGGGTCAAAGTTCAAGAGATTTGACCTCTGCGATCTCTAGCAAACTATTCAGCAAATTTTGGGGGTAAACATTTGAAATTTCACATAAAGGGTATTCAGGCATGCAGCATGCTTTTTAATCAGTTTTTGGGCGAAAATTTGGCTGGCAAGAGGTCAAAATTTATAGAGTTAACCATTGCAGACTCCAAATTTACAGAGTTGACCATTGTAGACTCTACCAAACTCCTCCGTCAATTTGGGGTCTGAACACTTGAAACTTTAGATGTAGGTTACTTGGATATGGGTCAAACATTTTAATTTAATTCGAGCCCAAAACAACAAATGTTAAGGGGTCAAAATTAGGGTCAAACTTTAAAAAAATTTGACCTCTGCAGTTTCTGCCAACTTTTCTCTACGGTAGTTAAGGAAGCGTGTTATATAGAAGGCATTGCCGTACATATTCACACTTTTTAATATATATACATATGCACGTAAAGTTATGAACAGTACATACGGCCCGAGCAAAGCCGGGCGGAACTGCTAGTATGTATATAAAAATAAGTATGATGGTACGACGTTATGAGAAAGAGAAACGAAAAATCTATAGCATTAGAAAAAAATCAACGTTTCGTCCCCATCATTCTTCAGAACGATAAAATGATTGAGGAAAATTAAGTAAAAACCATAAGATTTTTGTACTACTCTATTGTGTTAAGGTTATCAGGTACGTAAAAAGTATGTTTTTTTATATATACATTTTTTTTTTGTACAGGAGAAAATCGACTAAAGAGGTATGGATTAACTAATCAGGTTCCAAATTTATGTTCTTCTCCTTGATTATAAATTTGCTGATGATGGTAGATAAATTATAGAAACCGTTTCTCTGTTTAATGGTGTCGGAATGGTTATTTCTAGAATTCTTAGAATTCCATTAATTTAGTTTACGTCTAAACATATAATGACGACATAAGCAAAAAGGATTGATATACACAAAGAGTGAAATATAATTGAAAAAATATATTTTACCAAACCGCGCCCCCCCATATATATATATATATATATATATATATATATATATATATATATATATATATATATATATATATAGTGTATTACAAAAGTGAGTATACCAGGGATTTAGCTTTTAATGGCTATATCTTGAGTTATTTTGAGAGGAAAAAATTAACTCTGTTATCTATGCTACAGAGAGACAACATTTAATTGTGTCAAAAAATCATTTTTTCAGTGTTGTCACATGAAAAGATATGCTTAAATATTTGAAGAAATGTGAGGGTGTTCTCACTTTTGTGATACACTGTATAATTATTTCTATAATTATTTTAATACCAATAGACACTAGTGTTCCATCCTTTTAGGAATCACCAGTACAGGGAGTTACGATTTCAGCCAGTTGGGATATTCGAACGCGTCTATGAAACCATCTCTGACTCAATTATCAAGGAACAAACCACACGGCCAACGTTAATCGTGAGGAATGCAGTTTAAATGAACATTTATATAAAGCATAAATGCTCCATTCACCTAGAGTGGTCTTATGATTATAATACCATGATATATATATATATATATATATATATATATATATATATATATATATATATATATATATATATATATATATAGGGCTACAAGTGAGATTCTTAGCGACTTAAGTTGTGACACTTAAAACTTTTTTTTTATTTAACTTATAAATTATACTCGTTTGCTATGTTGTTTTACGAGGTACCTTCAATAAGTTTCCAGAATTTTTTGTGCAGACATTAAAAATTGTCGTAGACTCTTAAAAATTCAGTATGTTATTGCTATACATCTTATGAGATGACTGACCAATTTTTATGATTTCATGTTCAAATGAACAGCTACAGCAGTAATTGGAATACACCCTACTAAAGCTTGATTGTCACAACTGGTGAATTTCAAAAATGCAATCTGTACATTAGGATACTTTATAAGAACGATATGCAATAAAATTCTGTTTTAAACTTGGAATAAATGTCGCAGAAACATATGGAATGTTTCAGACTGCTTTTGGCCTATCTTGCATGAATTGGACATCGGTTTTAGAGTGGCATAAGAGATTCAAGTAAAGCAGGGAGTCTCTGAGAGATGGTGAGAGATGTGGGAGTCAGAACAATCACTTTGATTGGCCAAATGAAGAATTTCATGGATAAAGACCGTCGTGCGTCTATAGAGACAACAAAGGCACAGTTTGATGTCAGTGAACGAACTGTACACACACTTGTCACAGACTATTTGACCAAAATGGGAATCAAGACCATTCCTCACGTTCCCTATAATCCAGACCTTGCTCCCTATGACTTTTGGTTATTTCCTAAGCTCAAAGAAAACCTTAGAGGCTGTCATTATGAGACAATTGAGGAGAGAAAAGAGGCTCTGACAAGGGTCATTGACACGCTCACACAAAAGGACTTCGATGGAGTCTTCCAGAAGTTGTTGGAATGGGACAACGAGTGCATTGCAGCCGGAGGAAATTACTTCAAAAGTGGATAGAGTTTCGTGTGTATACTATCAATTAGAGTGCCCTTACAAAAAATGTCTGGAAACTTATTAAAGGCACCTCGTATCTATATGTTTGTTTTCTATTTTTTTAAATTCTTATTACTGCTTGCATGGTGAGGGTTTAGCTTAAATTTTCTTTAAATACTACTATGTAATTTATATATATTAATTACTTTAAATACTACTATGTAATTTATATATATTAATTAAATCCCTAAATATATCTAAAGCATTGACAAGGTATGAAAATTCAGTCATTCAGTATTACTGAACGAATACTTAACATAATGAAAAATTCAGATTATTTTCGATGACATAAATGAAGGTGTGCCACAATAGTCGATCTATTATCTTTTATTATTCCCCATATTTATAAATGACCTTCCTGATAAAATTATCTCTGAGTTAGGCCTATTTGCTGATGACACCACGTTCTATAATAGACACGAGGGAAAAACAAATGAACACATATTTTAAAAAATGGCTGAAACCTTAGAGGAAGACCTCCAGTCTGTAAGGGAATGGGGACATAAATGGATAGCAACATTAAATGCTGGCAAGACTAGGCTTATTTCCTTTAATAATTACAAGAAATCTTCTCAGCCACTGAGAGCTATGGCAAATGATACACTATCTGAAAGCTTTTTGTTCAAACTCTTCAGCTTAACGTTCACAGGTAACATGAATTGGCTGCTGCTGCAAAAAAGGTGGGCTCTCTCTACCATGCTAGAAGGTTACTTATACCTGAGCATACCCTGTACCTCTACAAAGCAACCATTCGCTTATGTATGGAGTATTGTTGCCACATCTGGGCTGATGCATTTGCAACTAGTCTCTAACTCCTAAACAGGGCTCAAAAAAGAGTCAACAACCTAATAAGTCACACACTTACTTCGCAGCCTCGTAGGGGATGTCCTTTTCTCTTCTCTGCAATCTCTATCTCACAGAAGAGATGTTGCGAGTTTGTCTACTTTATCGTTATTTTCATGGCAAGTGCTTGACTGAGCTTTAATCTATGGTCCTCCCTCGCCAAACTTTCACAGGAAACACTCGTCTAGCTGAAAACACTATCCATAATTCCCCCCACTCTTTATCTGTGCTTAAACCTAAACGTAGATTCCATGAGCAAAGCTTCTTTCTTAGAACTGCACGCCTGTGGAACTATCTTCCGTTTTCCTGCTTTCCAGCTGACTACAATCTTCAAGTCCAACATAAACAAGTTCTTGATGAGCCGTTCCACTTAAGTTAACAAATTTACCGAATTTCCATTACTAACGATTACTATATTGTCCAATTGACTGCTGTACACTCTTAACCCTTATCCTCGAGTGGTCTCTGGGCCTTGATAAGTGGTGATGCCTATGTAAAAAAAAGATCTCTGTCTCATCACCAAAATATTGCAACCCTGTGTCTGTTTTACAAGTATTTTTATGGAATGTGCTCCAATCAACTCCAAGCACTTGTATTCCTCAATGTATATACCCCAGACTAACCAGACAAGAAACAAAATCTACACTGTTCAGCTCCCTAGATGCCAGAAAGCTTTTTACTCAAATAGTTTTTTTCCCTCGAACTGTTATATTTTGGAATTCACTCCCGGGTCTCTGCTTCTCCGACTGTAGTAACATACAGAAGTGTAATGTGAACAGATATCTCGCTGTAGGATATTTCCGATTTCTTTGTTTATTCTAAGCTATTTCCTATCTATTGTTGATTTTAGGATATTTCCGATTTCTTTGTTTATTCTAAGCTATTTCCTATCTATTGTTGATTTTAGGATATTTCCGATTTCTTTGTTTATTCTAAGCTATTTCTTATCTGTTGTTGATTGTAGGATATTTCCGATTTCTTTGTTTATTCTAACCTATTTCCTCTTCCTACTCTTCGTCTATTTCCCCCTCCCTTTCAGCACTTAGTGGCTCAAATCCACCCCAGGGCCACTTTATAGTATCACACTATTTTCTATGATATAAATACTATCTAGAAATTCACTTATGATTATTTCTATTACAACATCAATAGTTCTCAATGAAATGTCCGTTCACTCATCTTCTCTGAATTCAGCTCTCATTAACCTTACCTATTTCTTTCACATTGTTCAATTCAAATATGAAAAGTTCAAAAATTAAATACAATTCAGAATCCTAACGTGGACCCCTGCTACTAGGTCTCCTCTCTAACTTTACAGTGGCTGATATCTATTTATAAGATATCAAACCTGACTTGATGTTCCTATTCTCAAACCGACATTGGTTCATCAATATTTCATAGTTTCATATTATTGTAACATGACCTCAAAGCCTGGCCCTCAAGATCGTCATTGGTATAAAATTTGTGCTGGTGTCAAAGACAGTTTTCCATATCTCAAATGAAGAGACCGAATTTGTATTTATATTTTCGTGTAGTCTAGTACCTCGTCCATATTTGTCCTTTATCGCCCTAACGGTGAAGGGGTTACTATCTTCAAAAGCATCTCTGTTAAACTTGACAAGATCCTGTCTATTCAATCTTATGCAAGCATTAACATGAAAAGTATGAGTTCGATTAAATTAACTGAAGAAAACAAAAATAAACGAGAAGATTTTAAACTCTTTGGACTGAAGAATTAAAGTCGTAAAAACATTTTCGTATCTTGATACAGACTGCTGTGAGCATTTGGGGTAGTCTCTCATGTCTGCTATTGTTAGGCTATGAAGAAGGAGTCAATATTGAAAATGGTTGGCTCCTTGGAAGAATGGTAGTGCAAAGGGGACGTGACGTCGATTCAAGGTTAGTGAGATCTTCTTGGAAGAAGGTTAGAGAAAAAAGCTATATGAATCCGGCTACAGATGTACATCGATCAATCCATTACTTGGGAGTCAAAAAGGTCATTTCTGGAGTCCATATTGAAAAGCAGAACAGTGTCGAAAAGTTGGGTATTTACGATATTGTGTGGTAGAGATATCTTACAGAAAAATAGATAATCGAATAGAAAAATATAGTGAATGTTAAATGGCGATTTCTATTTTAGCCCGTTAAAATCCTGTGGACCGTCCGGACGTCCTTGCTTGCTTGAATCTTGTATTATAATAAAGTCGTATTCTTATCTGTTTATTTGTTTGTTTGTTTGTTTGTTTATTTGTTTGTTCATAATTTAATAAATACGCACAAACGGTACACTGTTTCACAAATTAATTTTCATACTGAAAACGGGCTTACACATTTATTCCAGCATGATTTCAAAATGTGTAAGGTTTTCAAAAGAAACCCACATTCAATGAATACCCTCATTTGCATATTACATTAATGAAAATCTATTTTAATAATTGGCTCGATTTCACTGCTTGCTTTAATAGAATCGTTTTAATTGTGCGATTTGGAAATATTTTTAAGTAATTTATTTCATTCATTTTTAATTTAATTTATATTTAACTTAATTTATTTTCAATTATAAGTAGCTGACAGCAGTTGCATTTAAAATCGGAAGTAAGCTTATTTATGTAAGCTATTGGAGTTATTTCGTGTTTAGCTATGAAAATTACTTTGCGTTTGAACAAAGATGGATGTGTTTTATGCATCTCTAAATCCAACGTGTTGCCAGTTTTCGTAACAAGTGAGGATATTCAGTGTAGCTTAAATAGTATGTGAGTAATCCCTCCGCCAGGCGAAATGTTTCGACCGGGCAAGGCTGGATATATATGTAGCTAGTATACATATAAAATTCAACGAGTGACGAGCGAAGAATAAAAATGTTGACATGATAGATGAACGTGGAAAATACCTTCCAATGGCCGTGTTTTGATTGATCGGTTTGAGTTACGACTTTAAGGTCAAAAGTGACCTCAAAGCGAAAATCTATGAAACCACGTGAATTAAAGCCGTTTTTTTTTTTTTAATTTATCTTAGCTCTTCTTTTTTGGCTTAAAAACGAACACGGAATGCAGGCGCTCACCAAGAATCCTCAAGATTAATGACAATCGCGTACAATGTAGATAGGTATAATGAGACAATCAATCTCTCTCTCTCTCTCTCTCTCTCTCTCTCTCTCTCTCTCTCTCTCTATCTCTCTCTCTCTCTCTCTCTCTCTCTCTCTCTCTCTCTGTATCTTTCTTTCGGTCTTTATGTTTCTCTCTCTGTCTTCCCGTGTGTATATGCGTGTGCGTGTGTGCGTTCGCGCGCGCATGTGTGTTCGTGTGTGTATGTGTGCGCCCGCGCGTATGTGTGTGTGTATGTGTGTGTGTGTGAGTGTGTGTGTGTGTGTGCGTAGTCTGCATGTTAAAGTCTGTGTATCACTTCCAGTTTGGCTTTATGAATTGTCCAAACTATCTACATCAATAAACCTTCTTATAAACTAACATCAGCGTGAGTTATGCGCAGATATTCAATAACTTGAGTTCACAACGACAATATGAGTATATAAGGGATCTGTGCATTCATCGGTAAGTGAAAATAAAACGCTATTCTCATCTTCTTAATCTTTCTTTATTACGCTTGACTTAATAAACAAATAAAGAAGAGAGAGTTGCGGAGGCGGGATTAATAGAAACGGTATAAAATAAGAAGAGTCACACAAGATACAATGAGAGATGGAGAGAATGGTAGATAGAAACTAAGAAATGAGTTAATTGACAAGTAATTAGAACAAAATGTTGTTGTTGTTTTTTTGTTTTTTTTTTTAAACATACCACAATCCCAAAACCAAAGAAATATTTAAGCGTTATTTTGTATAAATAAAATTTATAGGGGAAAAAACTTTAACAGTGGTATTCACTCTAGGTGGGCTGAATCGGCTGCCTCCTTCGGAGAAAGTTTCAAGAGAATATCAAATTCATAAGCCGTCTCCAGATAACGACGTTAGATTTTTGCGGTTCTTATAGGTAAATGTCGACGTCCTCCTACATACAACACCTGTTATTCCAAAATAGTCACCCTTCTGGTACCAGCCAGATTCAACTTTGCTCACCGATGATCTAACGAGAACCAGTGTCAACGCTAAAAAATCTTAAGTTAAACAAAAGTTTATGATGAATATTATAATGGTCGATTATTATGGTTGTAATTGTTAGATAGAAAAATGTTACTAATGCGAAAAGTTATGTTATGTTGAAATATTTACATTTAATCGTTTTTTCGGGAATGTTAACTTAACGGAATTTAAGCTGACGATAATATAAACAAATACACGTGACAAAAATCCGGCAAGGATCTTTAGGCTACGTGTAGCGTTGACGTAATGGAAAAGACAGATTTTGAGACGTAGAGTTTAATTACAAGAGTGATCAGTTCGATATGCAACGCGTTAGCGAACGGACGCGGTTTTGGGACAGAATGCCCATTGGAAGTCAGAAGGAGGCGATTGATAATAAATGTGGTCTTATACAAATCATACCAACTCTGAAAAGGAACCCAGCAAGAAATAAATGATTCTATCAGATATTAATTTACGCCCGAGCGTTTTCATTTTCAAGGAAAAGCACTTTTAATTTCTAGGGCACATGGAAGAAAAATTAGAGGTATGTGATTTTAATGATGTTCCATCCAACAACAATCGCCGTCTCTTATTTAGACCCTGTTTATAAACCGTTAAAATATGTATACACGCAGAAACATAATATAAATAAAGATACGTGACAAAAACCCAGCAAGAATCTTTAGGCTAGGTATACTGATGACGTAATGGAAAAAATAGATTTTGAGCTATAGAGTTTAGTTACGAGAGAGGGATCCGTTCGATACGCAACGCGTAAGTGGACGGACGGGGTTTATGGACAGGATGCCGGTGAAAGTTAGAAAGGAACGTTTTAACAAAATTTAGTCTTATACAAAGCGTGCCAACTCTTAAAAGGATCCCAGCAGGAATAAATGAAACATCCGTATATAATTCCGATGTGCGTTTTCACTTCTCGAAGAAAAGCACTTTTGATTTCAAGGTGCATGAAAGGAAAATTTGAAGTATGGTCTTTTGCTAGTGTTCCAGCCGACAACGATGTTCATCTCTTGTTTAAACGTTGTCGATAAACCGTTAATATATGTGTCCAATCATCAACACAACAATACATAACACTGGAAATCACAGATCACAACAGGGTTAAGACGAGCATAAATGTTTTATATATTGTTATAAATATACACTAGGCGAATCACATATCGCAACACGTTTAATACTCATAAATTAACAGAGACTTGTTATATATATATATATATATATATATATATATATATATATATATATATATATATATATATATAGTCATCCACATACAGTATTGTTTCGCTGTTTCACAGCTCATCAGTGCGGCTAGACAGGCAACTACCTCAAGCCAGGGTTGAAACCCGACCGTCTGTACGACAGTCAAGGCTCCTAACCAATATATATATATATATATATATATATATATATATATATATATATATATATATATATATATACACACACACATATAGACCGAAATTAAAAGATGGCTAAAAAAAAATTTTAAATATGAGGATCATATCAAATTTTTAAAACATGAGGATCATAACAATTTTTTTAAAATATGAGGATCTTAACAAATTTTTTAAAAATATGAGGATCATAACAATTTTTAAAAAAATATGAGGATCATAACAATTTTTTAAAAATATGAGGATCATAATAATTTTTTTTTTTAAATATGACGATCATAACAATTTTTTTTTAAATATGAGGATCATAACAATTTTTTAAAAAATATGAGGATCATAACAAATTTTTTAAAAAATATGAAGATCATAACAATTTTTTAAAAATATGAGGATCATAACAAATATTTTTTAAATATGAGGATCATAACAATTTTTTTAAAAATATGAGGATCATAACAAATATTTTTTTAAATATAACGATCATAACAATTTTTTTAAAAATATGAGGATCATAACAAATGTTTTAAAATATGAAGACCATAACAATTTTTTTAAAAATATGAGGATCATAACAAATATTTTTTAAATATGAGGATCATAACAATTTTTTTAAAATATGAAGATCATAACAAAATTGTCCGTTTAATTGAACATTCTGTCTGATACAAATAAACGAAGCTAATTCAAACAGCATTCTACAGATCTGTAAAAATATTTTATGTTAATTTCTTTAAAAACAAAACGGAATCAATCTTTTAACAAGCTTAATTATCGCACGATATTAGTCTGCATCCAATTAACATAATCGAATATACACCAATTTTGTTGAGAAGAAATTAATGATATCTAAGCAACAGAGAAAACGGATATCGAGATTTATTAATCAAATAAATTTGCTGCAAGATTTAATATGGACATCGTCACAAATAAACACGTTTCACGCTGCTAAGCGGTAAATCTATTTTCCTTATATAATTTGCCTTGATAAAAACATCAAAATATATGAGATCTTATTTATTTGCTTCCCACGGAAGTTAGATGTGACACAAGGCCAAAATATGGAGTAAACCAACTCCTTCTAAGGGGTCATTCTAGCCGGGCACAAATATGGAACCAACCGTCCCCTCCCTCTGACAATCGTCTATCCCCAACGCTATTTTCCATGGTTATCTTCTTCTTCTTCTTCTTTTTCTTCTTCTTCTTCTTCTTCTTCTTCTTCTTGTCGTGTCGAGATTGCAAACAAATAACTTTTTTAATTGTTAAAAGTACAAAAGTTTTATTTCATAACATCCCATGTTAATAGGTAAATTGAATTTACCAACAATTTATCGATTTGATGGGGTACGAAATGAACACGTAGGTGATTACTTTAGTCTAAAATGTCTTGTTTTTCGGTGTAACAACGGTTGAGGAAGAAAAAAAACTTCTAAACAAAAAGAGAATAGAAACAATTTTCTAATGAATTACAAAAGTGTTTTTTGCAGGTGGAAAAACGGTTAATTTAATTTACAAACAATTTGTAAATAAAACATGTTTTATCTTTTAAATATGAGTTTTTTCCTACTTCTAAGAGTAGTTTCCTTAACTTGTTCATTAAAACGATGGAACCTAATTTCCCTGTGTGTGTGTGTGTGTGTGTGTGTGTGTGTGTGTGTGTGTGTGTGTGTGTGTGTGTGTGCGTGCGTGCGTACGTGCGTGCGTGCGTGCGTGCGTGCGTGCGTGTGTGTGTGTGTGTGTGTGTGTGTGTGTGTGTGTGTGTGTGTGTGAAGTAGGACGTGGCATTTATCTTAACTGATAACTTTAAAAATTAATACCTGTTTTTAATGTTTGATGATGAGCATAGCAATTATTGATTGGAAACATCATATATTGTGATCATCCAGTGGTGATGAATGCAACTGAATTGCTGTGAAAGCTGAAATCAAAGTCATCAGAAGCTTTTTGTGAATAAAATTCAACCGTGTTTCAAAATGAATGAAATGAACTTTAATATTATTTGACACTGAATACGTTATTTAATGTTTTACATGCAACACATCACACAGCAAAGGGGGGTAATAAAAGACTCTTATTTGTTCTGTTCTAAGAGCCCATGTCCATACGTTGGCGAATCCCATCTACATTCTCTGATCATTTCATTTTTTATTCGGTTTCTATTCGCTTTTTACCATTCTCACGTCTATGGATGATATGTGTCCCCTCGAACGTGCCAGACACGAAAATGCAACAGAAAACAACATCATATAAAACTAAGATTCGTTCAATATATTACAATGTTATACTCTTTTCTCAAGAACTCTCATTTAATATTTTGTGTGGAAAGAGTTTATAACAGCAGTAGCAACACCTCAAGGTTTGAGGGTTTCAATCGGCAATGCTGACTTGTGCAAGCAGTCAACTTCCCTTCTGATTTATTCAATCAGATGCCATATGGAGAGTAGATAATACATGGAGAGTAGATAATACAGTGGATGTGTTATCGGCAGCTCCAGTAACTCTCGCTTCTCCTATTTTGTCATTCAGTCCTCATACAATGAGTGATTTTTCTGACAAAGGGTGAAGAAAAAGCTGCTTAAAGGTCGGTACTACTTGGTGACCAGTAGTCTGAGATGTCGGAAATTCTTCTATCTCTGTCTGTCCTTGTGGCCATGTCACTAGTAAGGGTGCTGGAGGTAAACGTTTTGTCTGGGCTGACGTTATCCGCCTGATAGTCAGGGACCCGAACCTTGGATTAACCACTAAGGAGGCTGTCCTATCAGCAGGCGCAAAGTACTGGGACTGCTGTATTGCCATTTGGTGAGTGGATCTGGACCATGCAGTTGTCTCTGGTGGGGCCTCTCGATGCCATACTAGTGGGTAATTGTTACGGCTTTACCTTTTCGTGTGCTACAAATAAAAAAAAAATTCCTGTCTTTTTCTCTCTTACTTTCCCTCTCTGTACTGCTCTAACCAAGTATACCGACCTATTCCACAAATCCCAAAACCTCAACATGAAATATCTCCAGAATAAAAACTCGATTAAACCTAGAACCCCATCTTCCAGCGTAGACCCCTACTACCAGGTCTCCTTCTCCAATATCAGGGGTCTACGTTCCAACCTTCCAGAGGTTGAAACCCAATTACAGGAGACGAAACCGAACATATTATTTCTAAGTGAAACTGGAATAGGACCGACCACTACCCTAGATGAGTTCATAATTAATGGATACTCCAATTTAACAGCTAAATCTGACACCCAAGATCGCCATGGGCATGGAATATGTGCCTACATTAAGGATGGCTTCCCATGTGGCAGGGATATCTCTAGAGAAGATCCTAATTTACCCTATATGTGCTTCAGGGTTGCACTTGCTAACACCACTCCATTTATATTTGCCCTCTATAGGCCCCACAACAGCGGAGTTACTATCTTTAAGAGCATATCTGAGAAAATAGACCACATACTGTCTTCACATCCCTCGCCTAACATCCACATCTGTGGTGACTTCAACGTCCATAATGTGGAATGGCTGACCCATTCAAATAAGACAGATGATGAGGGGAGGTTTTGTCATGATTTTGCCATTGCTTATGACCTCACTCAGATAGTTCGCGAACCCACCCGTGTGCCCGATACACCCAATCAATATGCAAGCCTCTTAGACCTTTTTCTCTCAACTTCCCCTGAGCTATGTTCATGTACCGTTCATTCTCCTCTAGGATCCTCCGACCACTCCGTTGTATCAGTTAAGATAAAAACGAAATGTAAGAAGCCCCCAGACGTACCCCTCCACCGTACTGTATACCGATACTCTATGGCTGACTGGGATAGCTTCCGTACATTCATATCTGATTTACCTCTGCACTCCATGTTTAAAAAGGAAGTGTCCTCTATAGTATCAGATCTGACCGAATGGTTAATTGTAGGCATTGACCAATTCATACCATCTAAAAAATTCCAACAAAAACCTAAAACCCAGCCATGGTTCTCCCCAGAATGTGCTGCTGCTATCGCACACAGAAATCACTTTTTCCATAGCTACCAACGTAATAGATGCACTGAGACTAAAGCTGCTTTCAGGACTGCCAGCAACCACTGTAAAAGAGTAATAAAAAATGCAAGAGAGCTATATGCCCAGTCTGTTAAATCCAAGGTAGCTGATCAGCGGCTTGGTTCTCACCAGTTTTGGCAAATAACAAATAGGATCCTGAACAGAAGTGTGCGTTCTATCCCAACCATTATCAATGGACCAGAGGTCATCTCGTCAGCGTCAGACAAGGCCAAACTATTTGCAAAGAACTTTGCAGGTAATTCTTCCCTATGCGACGAAGGCCATCAACTCCCCTTATTTCCTCCTATAACACAGACCAAGCTAGGTAACATACAAATATCCGTGCATGAGGTCGCCAAGCTAATAAAAAACCTAGATTCCAGTAAAGCAACTGGCCCTGACGGCATCCCAATTATAGTGTTAAAAAAGCTTCAACCAGAACTTGCTCCCATACTTACAAAACTATTTAAGCGCTGCCTTAAGGAGAAGTGCTTTCCGACCCCCTGGAAGACCTCATCAGTTTGCCCTGTATTTAAGAATTCAGGTGATAAGTCATCTCCCTCTCAGTACAGACCAATAAGTCTCCTGTGTGTTATGAGTAAGTTGCTGGAATCCATATTAAATAGAGAAATAGTCAACCACCTCAGCAGGAATAACCTTCTTAGTGACACACAATATGGTTTCCGCTCTGCAAGATCTACCGCAGATGTGCTGACGGTTATATCCCACAGGATTAGTGAATCTCTTGACAAAGGCTTCCTTTCTAGGGCAATTGCTCTTGACATATCAAAGGCCTTCGACAAGGTATGGCATAAGGGTCTACTTCACAAGATTTCCAGCTACGGTATAACTGGAAATGTTTTCTCAATCATTAAATCATTTCTCTCCGATAGGCTTATAAGAGTAGTGGTAGATGGACAAAAATCGGAGGCCTGCAATATAAATGCTGGGGTCCCTCAGGGGTCAATCCTGGGCCCAACTCTCTTCCTGATCTACATCAATGACCTCCCTAAACACATACTTAAATCATTCGTTGACATCTATGCTGATGACACGACCATCTACAGCAACACAGTCTATATAATATATGTGCGTGTATGAAACCGATACTCGTATCATCCTGTGCTTAGAAATGTTCGTTGTGTGTGTGTGTGTGTGTGTGTGTGTGTGTGTGTGTGTGTGTGTGTGTGTGTGTGTGTTTACATATATTCAAACAAAGTTCACGTAACAGGGACAAGATAACAGTTATTTGTTCGAGACGGATTCAACAAACATGACACATAAGCAAACAATGGACTTTTGATAACGGAATACTAACCTTAGGTTGTGGCTCCCTTCGTCTCTTGGACACAGCAAGAAAAAAATTTCACTGTAAAGCAATAAAAAAAAAAATCATTTCTCTCCGATAGGCTCATAAGAGTAGTGGTAGATGGACAAAAATCGGAGGGCTGCAATATAAATGCTGGAGTCCCTCAGGGGTCAATCCTGGGCCCAACTCTCTTCCTGATCTACATCAATGATCTCCCTAAACACATACTTAAATCATTCGTTGACATCTATGCTGATGACACGACCATCTACGGCAATACATCAAAGGCTGTAAATGACAAAGTTCTCTCTGATTCTCTCTCCTCTGATCTCGAGCGCGTGGTTCAGTGGGGGAAAATGTGGCATGTTACCTTTAATGCATCCAAAACCAAACTCCTATCCTTACATCATCAACGCTCTGATCCACATCTGGCATCAATTGTGATGGATGGCTCTCGTCTGGGTGAGGCCCCGTGTTTTGACAAGCTTCTGGGTTTGACCTTTACTCCTGATCTGAAATGGAACATGTACATCAAGTCTGTTGCCAAGGTCGCTGGAAAGATGGTGGGATCCTTCTACCGCTCTAGAAGATATCTCACTACTGATGCAATTCTCTATCTATATAAAAGCCAAGTACGTCCAAGGATGGAATACTGTTGCCATATCTGGGCAGGAGCTGCTAAAAACAGCCTATCCTGTCTTGACAGAGTACAAAATAAACTTCGTGGCTTAGTGGGGGATGCCCTTTTCTCTACCCTGCAACCTCTCTCCCACAGAAGAGACGTTGCAAGCCTATCCTTGTTTTATCGTTATTTCCATGGCAGGTGCTCGTCGGAACTCCAATCTCTGGTCCCCCCTTGCCAATCTTTCACTGTGAAAAATTTCCCCCACTCTATATCTGTGCCTAAATCAAAACGCGGATTCCATGAACAAAGCTTCTTTCTTAGAACTGCACGCCTGTGGAACTCTGTTCCGTCTGCCTGCTTCCCTCCGGACTACAACTTGGATGTCTTCAAGTCTAATGTTAACAAATTCCTAATGAACCGCCCCCTTAAGTAAACACTCCATCAAATCTCCACACTAACGTAATGTACTTGCAATAACCCTTATCCCTGAGTGGCTTCCGGGCCTTGATAAGTGGTGATCACTGTGTAAAAAAAAAAAAAAAAAAAAAAAATCTCTCAGGCAAGCCAAGCACATGACAGAGTTTATAAAAAGGTTTAAATACGTGGCAACTTCCTCTTTCTTAGTCAGCATGCAGTACTGACCATATCTCCAGGTGGCTCAAATCAACCTGCAAATTCTGTTTTGGGACGCAACAGAACCCCCCGTGGCCTTGGTTCGACTTCAATAAGGAGATACCACTTAACCCTGACTTCAATAAGTTACACATATATAAACTTTTCTACCCAAGCAAGGTTGCCTACCATTTTGTCTCTGTCCATACACATGGACTCTTTCTACTCCACTCTTACATAACAAAGACAATCAATACAATTCTTGTACACCTACCAATAGTATCCGATGCTTACAAGTACCACAAAAGACTGAATTGTAACCGATTCTCTTTTCAGAAACTGAACAGGGAATTTCCTCTTTTAGGGAGGTTTCCAACACTGCAACCACTGATAATACTTTAGTTTTAGTAACATTCATTATCAGACCTTTATTTACCGTAATATCCATAGCTTAACTTAACAATTACTATATCATCAGCATACTGCATATCTTCTGAAAAACCATACAAAACCACCTGGACATAAATGAAAAGCAACCGACTCACTATAAAACCTGATGTATCTGAACTTTAACATTAAAGCTGTCACTAAATGTTCTGTTAATTTTATTGATAAAGGAAGTTTGTTTGGAGTGGCCTGCTCTTCTTTATTGTTGTTGTGGAATTGAGCTTAGAGAAAGAACACACCAGAGGACCATTTTTTTGGAGAATCCTGTGAAAAGCTTTCTCCAGATCGGCATATGCAAAATACAGGTTCTTCTTCTTATCAAGATACTTCTCTTGTACTTGTCTCTCAATAAATATAGCGCCAATGTTACTTTGCCATGGCATAAAATTAAACTGCATTTCATCTACGCTTGTCTTACTTTATTTGCTGCTGAATTATTCTCTCAGTCACTTTCAGAATCTGATTTATCAATTCTAAGCCTCGCTAATTACATCTATCAAGTGTTTTCCGTTTACTCTTGTAACAATTCACAATCGAACCAAGTCTTCTAGGATAAAGTTTTATTTGATGATCTGAATTGTCAAGTCTATAATCATCTTAATGTCTGTTTCACTTGCAGCCTGCAACATTTCTGCAACAACGCTTCAGACTAGTTAAACTTTACCCTAGGTATTCAACGATTTTTCAAAGCATTTCCACGCATTCCTTTTGTGTTCATTTGTTGCTAACACTTCATCGCCATTTTGAATGCCCGAATGTACTTCTTTTCAACAATATCGTTGCCATTTGTTTAACCTGAATACTTTCTTCTTTTGATCACCCCTTCTTTGCAAACCTGGCTTTTTTTTTAGCTTTCTTGCCTTTTCTTTTTGTTCCCGTCTTTGAATTCCTTATTCACAAAACCTTTTATCCACTGAGTCTTCACTTCCAATTTTCTTTCATGCACTTCTCTGCTTCCTCATTCCACTACCATATAATTCTATGCATTGGGTCTACCCACAACTCTGGTCTGTTACATCCAACAGTATATCTTTCAGCATTTTCTGTCGTACTTCCACATTTCTTGAACAGAATCTGGTAACTGAACACTTCATAACTCTTTAAACTCACATTTTAAATGTTCTCCATTCAACCTTCATTTAAACTTTCTCTTTACCTGTGGAATACATTTTTCCGGTACCAAAGCCACCAGAATTTAGACCATTGTTGAGATAACTTTTTTCCTGTTGGCAGAGATATGGTTTGGTGCTATGCAGTTCTAGGAGGTCCACTCTCCCAAGCTTTGCCTTTTCACTCTTTGGGCGTAATAGAAGAATGGACTATCAAAACCAGTGGTAGTTGAAAATCGCTGACTAATATGAAATTTTTCCACTTCCCAAACCGGAGTTCCTGTTTTTAGTTTCATTTTGCTAGCAGTCATGTTTAAGACTTGTTTTTTTTAATTACATCAAAAGTAATAAAAAATATTTTAATAAATAAAGAAATGTTTATATCTCTCTCACACACCCACACCCACACCCGCACAAATAAAATCAAAATAACAATAATAAATAATAAAATAAATAAATTATCAGATAGCACCCTTCGTTCCAAAAAGTATTTTTAGAATTTTATGGTGGAATCGAATATATATTTAATGTAAAATGATCCCTCATTTTCGAGCCATTCTACCATTTTTAGGACATTGTATTCTTGTTTGGGGTGGCATCCCTACAGATACTGATGATGAACTATTCCTGACGTCACTTACAGTAACCACGATCTTAATTTCTAACCCTTGTGTAACATCATCCTACTGTGGAAGGAAAATAAATACAAACATACACTTTTGTTATCCAACACATTAAAGATGTTTCTCACATCAAAAATAAAGATATCAATATGTCAACAGATTTATCTGACAGCATCAGTTTGCAAATATATCCAATCAATATAATCGAATATACTTTAATTGCACCTGGAAGAAATTAATGATATCTCACCGAGAGAAAACGGATTTAGTGATCAAATAAATTTACTGCAATATTTAACATGTACATCAACGACTTATCATATGGCTTCAAACAGTTCAGGTTTTGTTAACCTATTGTCGTAATTGTAAGATTAAGATTGTAATTCACACGAATGCCAAAACATGACTAGCTACCTACCCTTTTTCTTTATCCTTTTTATTGGGTTACATCGCCTCTTCACTTCCAAAAACACGCTTTCCTTGATTTTTCATTTACAAATGAAAAATTTGTGTTAAGTTAGTACTTGCTAACTGGTGACCCTGACGTTCTTATTGTCATCCAAATTAGCTCTAGGAACTATGCCACACTATCTCCCTTGTAAAAGTTGTCAAATGATATTATTTACACTGACTGACAGAAGCGTTATATGTAGTTATGTATTACTGTTTGCCTTTGTGTTATCTCTCGTTACTTTACCATCCCACATTTTATTTTAAAATGGTGGCAACGGTGCAATAAAAAAGAACAAATGAACACAGAATGTTACAGTAGACATAAACAGAAAACAGTTAAGTACTTCATCTGGCAGTATTTTTGTTACCGGCCATCTTAAAGCATGGAGTCTACGTGCTTTTATTATAAACAAAAGATGTCATATCGGAAACTCGATGAATAAAACCATAAGTTATCTATTCGTTTTTTTCATGACTTTGTTTTGTTCAAAACAATCATAACGATGATGTCGAACAACACAAGGGAACTCCTCATGTGCTGAGAAACATCAAGTTTAACAAATTTGAGGGATTCCACCAAACAACAGTGTGAGTTGTACTTCTCTGTAAAACGCATCTTTGAGGACCAGAAAGTCGGCCATATCCTTTTATTATCCTGAAAGGAAGGTTTAAGGTGGTATAACTTGTGGTCATTTGAAAACGAAGCTGATACAGGCAATCCAGCAGCAACCTAGGAGAAATTTCGAGAACAAATAGAGCCACAAACGAACTTTTGAATTGTACATTTCTACTAACAAAATTATGCGCAGAAAAAACGAGTAAATCAATGATTTTCTAGCAATATACAAGCTGCAGGCATAAAAAATGCAAGTTCAGAGACAAGCGTGAGATGGAAGACCAAGTAAGTAACCTGATCATTGCTGGAACAAAATACCCGGAATTATAAGAACTTAGTAAAACCGAGGCAATGTCTGTGTCAAAAGTTCTCAGTTTATGTAAGAGTTTTGAGGTCTCAGTGAATTATTATATCATGCAAAGGAAACATGGCAGCCAAATAAATGCAATAAAGCACAGACTGATGAACATAGACACATGTGGTAAATGTGGACATATTCATCAAAATGGAATCTACCCGGCCCGAGGCATGATTGGAAGAACCACTGGGTAAGGTGTGCCACAGTAAAAAGGTAAAAGGAACCCAGACAGGCAATCACAGACGAGCAGGTTTGTCAAGAACAAAGATTTCAAACCGATACAGCACACTTATAAAAATCGACAGAACTCTGTTAATGTTCAGGACCAGATAAATAACGACTTTGAGAAAATGTCCTTTTATTCAGTTCAAAAACATGTTAAAAAGAGCACTTAGTCAAAGGCATTTGTAACATTGGATGTAATACTATCAAATAGGAAAGGGATGCATGAATTGAAAATTAAAGTAAATACAGGTGCGGAAGGAAATACACTTCTTTAATGAAATTTTCAGCAAATGTTACCAGAATAAGTAGACCAAAATAAACAACCACATCCAGCATGATGCAGAAAGAAACTGCAGTATGTATGACTTACAGCAGATCCAGTAACTCATAACATGGATCCGTACAGGTTTAATGTGAACACAAGGGCAAATAGCGATACATTAAATTCTATGTGGTGATATTACAGAGACCTACTGTATTAGGAATACCTTATCTCAAAGACTTGAAGCTAGTTACCCTCCACTGCTCCATCCAAAAAACAAAGTGCGCCCGAGTTAATTATACAGCAGGTGCCCTAGTTACTTTTTTCAGTCGATATGCCAATCAACTCCACGAAAGACCTGATGGAAGCATATCCGGATCAATTTGATCGGATTGGTAACTTCACAAGAGAATATCATATTGTGCTTTGGTCAAATAACCACCCAATAGTTCATGCAGCCACGAAATGAGCCATCCACATGAGGGACGAAATGAAAACGGAACTGAATGAAAAGGAAGATACAATTGTTTACAAAGAATGACCATTGCTTTAGTTATATCCCAAGATGTTTTCCAACAGAAAATGGATATGATCAGAGAAAAGTGTATTGGAACCTTAGTTTTGATTAATGATGCAATTGATTGAGACAGTATAGATCTCACATTTAACAGTAAGAAATGTGCTATCAACCAGAAACAAGTCAAATTCTTTGGTGTTATCTTCAATGAAAATGGGATACATTAAGTCCCCAAAAAGTGGAGGAAATAAAATCATAATTAACGTAACAGAGCTACAAAAGGTATGAGGAATCATTACCTACGTGGCACCTTTCATTCCTACACTTTCAGAGCAGCAAACCTTCAGGAACTCCTGAGTAGGAGGCTAACTATGAGTGGAGCAATAGTCACCAGAAGTCGCTGCAAAAGATAAATGATTTGATATGCAAGGAAATGTTTTTATGACAATTTCTAAAACGTCCATAATACAAGTAGATGCATCATCTAGAGACTTGGGAGCAGTTGTAATGCAAGATGGCAAACCCATAGCCTTTGCTTCAAAATCCCTGACCCAAACAGAACTACGCTATGCCACTATCAAGCAAGAGCTCAGCTGTAGTATTCGGATGTGAAAAATTTCACATATACATTTACAGCTTGCTCATTCAAATGACTACAAACATTTGCGAATGATCTGTTCCAAGAACCTAACTGCTTCACCTCCACGACTTCAATGAATGCTATTAAGACTGCAGGAATACGACATGATCATCAATCAAGCAAGATGGTACTAGCAGTTGAACTATCAGATTCCGCAGCAAAAAGAACAAAGAAGTTCTTATGTTTGTATATTGAGATGAGGATTGATAATTATGTTTTCTATTATTTGAATTCGTTGGACTATTATTCTCATTTTGTTTTTTTGTTTTTTTACACCGTTTCGGCCTATGTAACCTCCGACCGTTTTCAGATACTTTCACGCTAGATATTATTGGTGAATGGTGAAAAATGTTTGATTTTTTGCTTTCCCAACGAAGATAGTCATTAGAAATTCAACACGCAAATTCGCCATATACTCCACCTGAGACACCACAATCTCTCCCAAATTCCCCCACACTCCATGATTTGATAATCATCCCTACCTATGGCCATAATATCATTTAAAAAAACAAAACAACCTAGAGACGTTCAAGGTGTGTGGGCCGGATCTTATTAAGAAATTACATATATGTATGATACAATATAAAGAAATGCTCAAGCGAGCCCCTTTTCTCTTTAAACTCTGTGGGAGTTGAAACTCCCAGGCTAACTCGATTGTCGCCCTTTAACTCAGAAGAGCGACATAGCCACGTGACTTCCTGTTTCTCATATTTCTTTTTCTTTCGAAGGCGATTTGTTTACATTTTAGTTATAAAATAAAGATGGTGGACAATAGATAATTGACGCACGTGTGTTGAACGTAAAGTTGAAAATGCAACGAAAAAGTGTTTTTCTCCTATTTATTTAAATGCACTTTTTTTTCTTTCTTTTTTTTGTGTATATTTCGCTGATTATTTAACGATATCGGTATGTGTTTCATTTGCGACAGTGAGAACGTTTTAGAATGTTTTTTTGGGATGTAGATTGTTAAGCTTTCATGAGAAATGTTCGTTAGGTCACGATTCTTGAAAAAATATCACGTCGGCGTCTACCACTTGTTAGAGGGGACAAGATGGTATGCTTGTGTGATAGACGATCCCGTCCCCATGTGTTATTGGTGAAAGTATTGGATGGTAAAAGGATTGAAATACAACAGGTCGCATAATGACAACAAAAACATACCGGTATAATTCAGCTAAGGAATGCAATAAATATACGTGAGAAATAAAGAAATATAAGAAACAGGAAGTCACGTGGCTAGGTCGCTCTTCTGAGTTAAAAGCTACAATCGAGTTAGCCTGGGAATTTAAACTCCCACAACTCTACAATAAATGCCTTACCTTAGCTCGCCTCCTTGGTAGCTGGAAAATTGCCTTTGTGATACCAGTATTCAAAACTTCTGGTGAAAGAACTGACTGATTAATTATCACCCCATTAGTTTCCTCTTTCTCTTCGCTAAAATCTCTGAGTCATTAATCAACAAAACGCTAATCATAATTGCTAGACTTCTTTTTGACTGACAGCATGGATTTAGGCAAGCTGGGATTTTTATATTTTTTATGTGGAAATCGCCCCAGATGAGGCATAAAACCACTAGATGTAAGGTGCTAAAAAAAAAAAAAAATTTACTATTTCAAGACTAAAAACTTGTGTCAAACGGAATAGATTCTAACCTAAAACACAGTAATTCTTGCTTCCGTGTCAGAAACATCACTCCTAGAATGTGAAAATAAGAATTATTTTGCAGTACACAGGCCAGATGAAATTAGGATAGTAGCCCTTGATATATCCAAAAGCTTTGATAAGGTGTAGTATGAAGGACTTCATGAAAATTAAATCATGCAGTATTAATAAACAAATATTTAATATAAGATACTTCTTAGTTAAAAGGCAGCTCGAGATCGTCCTTGATAGCTGTGTATCCAAACATGACTTTAATGCAGGTGTATCCCAGTGGTCAATCCTTAGACATTTATTGTTCCTGGTATGCATAAATAAATTTTCTGATGAAATTGTGTCCAATGAAATGTCTGAATATATAAATATGACAACCAATGTGGAGTGTAATGGAGATAAAAAAATGAATGATAACGTAATGCTACTAAGATAAAACATATATATATATACACACACTATATGTATATATATATATATACATATATATACACACATTATATGTATATATATATACACATATATATACACACATTATATGTATATATATATACACATATATATACACACATTATATGTATATATATATACACATATATATACACACATTATATGTATATATATATACACATATATATACACACATTATATGTATATATATATACACACGCACTATATGTATATATATACACACACACTATATGTATATATATACACACACACTATATATATATATATATATATATATATATACAACCACTATATGTATATACACTATATGTGTATATATATATATACACACTATATGTATATATATACACTATATGTGTATATATATACAAACTATATGTATATATATAAAAACTATATGTACATATACATACACACACTATATGTATATATATACACACTATATGAATATATATATATATATACACACACTATATGTATATATACACACACACTATATGTATATATATATATATACACACACTATATGTATATATATATACACACACACTATATGTATATATATATACACACTATATGTATATATATACACACTATATGTATATATATATACACACACTATATGTATATATATACACACACTATATGTATATATATACACACACTATATGTATATATATACACTATATGTGTATATATATACAAACTATATGTATATATATACACTATATGTGTATATATATACAAACTATATGTATATATATACACTATATGTGTATATATATACAAACTATATGTATATATACATACACATACTATATGTATATATATATACACACTATATGTATATATATATACACACTATATGTATATATATATACACACTATATGTATTTATATATATATACACACTATATGTATTTATATATATATACACACTATATGTATATATCTACCCACTATATGTATATATATACACACACACATATATATATACACACACACATATATATATATATATTCTTCTTTTTTTATTACATTTTCACCCCAAACAAGGAACATTGCCACTTTGGTGTCGGGGGCTACTATCAGGGGAAACATCTACTGGGGTACTATGTAGGGATTAGGGCAGCGAGATGTTGGTTCACGTTGCACTTGAACTTATGCATGTCAGTACAGTTGGGGAAGCAGTGACCTGGAATGGAATTCCAAAGTCTAGCAGTTCTGGGGAAGAAACTACTGGAGTAGAAAGATCTTTTACATCTAGGGATCTCTACAGTGTGGGGGTGGGATTTTGCAGTTGTCGGGTCTGTCGAGGGTGTTCACGTCGTGGGGGCACAAGTGCTTGCAGTTCTGCAGAGCATTTACCATTATAATACTTGTAGAACAGGCAGAGGGATGCAACGTTTCGACGATGGGACAGAGGCTGAAGCTTAGATGCCAGTTTAGGGCCTATCAGATTTGCGACTCTCTTTTGAACCCTGTCAAGGAGCGAGAGACTAGTAGCCGATGCAGCGGCCCAATATGACAGCAATACTCCATACATGGGCGAATAGTGGCCTTATAGAGGTACAGGATACTTTCGGGTGTTAGAAGTTTTCTAGCACGGTAGAGAGAGCCCACCTTCCTTGCAGCGGCCCTGGCAATGCCCTCGATGTAATTGTTCCAACTCATGTTTCCTGTGAACGTTAGGCCAAGGAGCTTGAGAGACGTACTCTCAGATAAAGAGTCGTTGGCCATTGCTATAGGTGGTAGAGAAGGTTTCTTGTAATTATTGAATGAAACACGTTTTGTCTTGGTGGCATTGAACTTTACCATCCATTTTTGTCCCCATTCCACTACTGATTGGAGGTCATCCTCTAGTGTTTCTGTCATTACTTTAGATATATGTTCATTTGTTTTCCTGTCGTGCCTGCTATAGAGTATGGTGTCATCAGCATATATACCCATCTCAGAGGCAATTTTGTCGGGGAGGTCATTTATGAATATCAGGAACAGTAGAGGTCCAAGGATAGATCCCTGGGGCACTCCCGCATTTATATCATATTGTTTAGATGTACGACCGTCGAGGACAACCTGGATTTTTATCTTATCTAAGAAGGATTTAATTATGTTAAGTATTCTACCAGTGATACCGTAAGATCTAATCTTCCTGAGGAGACCCTCATGCCATACCCTGTCAAAAGCCTTAGATATATCTAGAGCTACCGCTCTGCCCTCACCCGATTTGTCCAGTGAATGGTATATGCGTTCAGAGATTACAGTGAGGATGTCTGCCGTGGAACGGGCTTGTCTAAATCCATATTGATGGTTGGTCAGAAGTTTAGCATCTGTAAGGTGCTAGACTAGAGCATGGTTAATAAAGGTCTCAAATATTTTGGCAAAAAGTGGGAGGAGGCTAATAGGGCGATAATTTAATGGGTCAGTTCTTTCGCCAGAATTCTTGAATACTGCTACTACAGAAGCAGTTTTCCAACAGCTCAGAAAGAACACTATATGTATATATATATACACACACACATATACACACTACATGTATATATATACACATATATATACACACTATATGTATATATATATACATACACATATATATACACACTATATATATATATATATATATACATACACATATATATACACACTATATGTATATATATATATATATACATACACATATATATACACACTATATGTATATATATATATATACATATATATACACACTATATGTATATATATATATATATACATATATATACACACTATATGTATATATATATATATACATACACATATATATACACACTATATGTATATATATATATATATACATATATATACACACTATATGTATATATATATATATATACATATATATACACACTATATGTATATATATATATATACATACACATATATATACACACTATATGTATATATATATATATACATA
>NC_136492.1:139532018-139582018 GCF_053919585.1 Euprymna scolopes | reverse complement strand
TGTATATATATATACACACACACATATATACAAACTATATGTATATATATATACACACACACATATATACAAACTATATGTATATATATATACACACACACATATATACAAACTATATGTATATATATATACACACACACATATATACAAAATATATGTATATATATATACACACACACATATATACAAAATATATGTATATATATATACACACACACATATATACAAACTATATGTATATATATATACACACACACACATATATACAAACTATATGTATATATATATACACACACACATATATACAAACTATATGTATATATATATACACACACACACACACACATATATACAGACTATATGTATATATATACACACACACACACACACATATATACAAACTATATATATATATATACACACACACACACATATATACACACTATATATATATATATATACACACACACACATATATACAAACTATATATATATATATATATACACACACACACATATATACAAACTATATATATATATATACACACACACACATATATACAAACTATATATATATATATATATATACATACACACACACATATATACAAACTATATGTATATATATATACACACACACACATATATATAATGTGTATATATATATATATATAATGTATATATATAAACATATATATAATGTATATACATATATAATGTATATATATATATAATGTATATATATAATGTATATATATATATAATGTATATATATATAATGTATATATATATATATATATATATATATATATATATATAATGTATATATATATATATATATATATATATATAATGTATATATATATATATATATAATGTATATATATATATATATATAATGTATATATATAATGTATATATAATGTATATATATAATGTATATATATATAATGTTTATATATATATATATAATGTATATATATATATATCCACACACACAATATATATATATACACGCACAATATATATATATACACGCATAATATATATATATATATACACACAATATATATATATATATACACACAATATATATATATACACACTATATATATGTATATATACACACACTATATATATACACACACACAATATATATATATACACACACACACAATATATATATATACACACACACAATATATACACACAATATATATATATACACACACACAATATATATATACTCATACAATATATATATATATACATACACACAATATATATATATATACACACACACAATATATATATATATATACACACAATATATATATATATATATATACACACAATATATATATACACACACAATATATATATATAAATATATATATATACACACACAATATATATATATATAAATATATATATACACACACAATATATATATATATATATAAATATATATATATACACACACAATATATATATATATAAATATATATATATACACACACAATATATATATATATATATATATACACACACACACACACAATATATATATTCTGATTCTGTGGTACCAGTATTCAAGCATTCTAGCGAAAGAACTGATCCATTAAATTATCGCCCTGTTAGCCTCCTCCCACTTTTTGCCAAAATATTAGAGACCTTAATTAACCATGCTCTAGTCCAGCACCTTACAGATGCTAAACTTCTCACCGAAGAACAACATGGATTTAGACAAGCCCGTTCCACGGCAGACATCCTCACTGTAATCTCTGAACGCATATACCATTCACTGGACAAAGCGGGAGAGGGCAGAGTGGTAGCTCTAGATATATCCAAGGCTTTTGACAGGGTATGGCATGAGGGTCTCCTCAGGAAGATTAGATCTTACGGTATCACTGGTAGAATACTTAACATAATTAAATCCTTCTTAGATAAGATAAAAATCCAGGTTGTCCTCGACAGTCATACATCTAAACAATATGATATAAATGCGGGAGTGCCCCAGGGATCTATCCTTGGACCTCTACTGTTCCTGATATTCATAAATGACCTCCCCGACAAAATTGCCTCTGAGATGGGTATATATGCTGATGACACCACACTCTATAGCAGGCATGACAGGAAAACAAATGAACATATATCTAAAGTAATGGCAGAAACACTAGAGGATGACCTCCAATCAGTAGTGGAATGGGGACAAAAATGGATGGTCACGTTTAATGCCGCCAAGACTAAACTGGTTTCATTCAATAATTACAAGAAACCTTCTCTACCACCTATAGCAATGGCCAATGACTCTTTATCTGAGAGTACGTCTTTCAAGCTCCTTGGCCTAAGTTCACAAGAAACATGAGTTGGAACAATTACATCGAGGGCATTGCCAGGGCCGCTGCAAGGAAGGTGGGCTCTCTCTACCGCGCTAGAAAACTACTAACACCCGAAAGTATCCTGTACCTCTATAAGGCAACCATTCGCCCATGTATGGAGTATTGCTGTCATATTTGGGCTGGTGCATCGGCTACTAGTCTCTCGCTCCTTGACAGGGTTCAAAAGAGAGTCGCAAATCTGATAGGCCCTAAACTGGCATCTAAGCTTCAGCCTCTGTCCCATCGACGAAACGTTGCATCCCTCTGCCTGTTCTACAAGTATTATAATGGCGAATGCTCTGACGAACTGCAAGCACTTGTGCCCCCACGACGTGAACACCCTCGACAAGCTGCAAAAATCCCACCCCCACACTGTAGAGATCCCTAGATGTAGAAGATCTTTCTATTCCGGTAGTTTCTTCCCCAGAACCGCTAGACTTTGGAATTCCATTCTAGGTAACTGCTTCCCCAACTGTACTGACATGCAGAAGTTCAAGTGCAACGTGAACCAACATCTTGCTGCCCAAATCCCTACATAGTACCCCAGTAGTTGTTTCCCCTGATAGTAGCCCCCTACACCAAAGTAGCAATGTGCCTTGTTTGGGGTGAAAATGTAAAAAAAAAAAAAATAAAATAAAATATATGTATATATATATATATATATATATATATATACACACACACATATATATAATAAGTTACAAAATATATATAGCGATTAAGCTACACTGAATATTCCGCCTTTTATCCACTCTAGGATATGCGTGAATTTTGTGGTTGTTTGTCGTTTTTATATACGCATCTTCTATTGAAATTTTAGTTAGCCAATCAGCTTTCTAGTATCCACCGCGCCCTTCCTATCAGCCAATAAGCATGCACTTATCGGACAAACGCCTATTTGACCTCTGGTTTACCTGTTCCTTTGTGTGTGCTCTACTTAGGTCAAGAAACTAGATATACAGGCTGTTTTAAATCTAGGTACATATATATATACACGTACATATATACATACATATATACATACATATATATATGTAATATACTGAGTTCGTGTAATTTAGTAAATTTTCATATACCAATAGGTTTTACGCCAAAAATGGTTGACTTAAGGATTAGGCTACAAAATTATCACATTTCATAATTTAGAATTAATATATATATATATATTCTCTATATATATAAAAATGTAAATGTTGGTTGGTTCTAAACGAATAAAACCCTATTTCTACGTTACCAATTTATTTGAAATTTTCAGACAACCCATCTTTAGAGTCGAGGTATGTTTTTATGTTATTGAAATAAATTTACCTCGCGAATTATTAAAATATTAAATAAAATAAATATATTTTTTTTAACCGTTACTGCGAATCTGTTCTGTTGTAAAACTGAACTTCCGGTTCGATTCATTTCACAGCCACGAATTGACGAAAGATTTCATTTTCTGTTAACTCGATAAGTAAAAAAAAAAAAAAAACTTACTCATGCAGAGAGTGATCCGTGCTGAAATAATAATGTTATTTTTTAAAAAGCCATTCTTAACATGGGGAAGGGAGGGTGTTTTGTACCTATTCTGTACTTTAACCTTACAATCGAATAAAAACATAAAACTAATTAAACGTGGAAAACGATTTTTAAAAAATAGCGCGGATCACTCTCTGCATTAGCACACACACACACACACACACACACACAAAAAAAAATAAAAAAATAAATAAAAAAAATAATCCCATATTTTAAAAATTTAAATTCATTTATGTACTTACCAATTTTTTTAATTTTATTTATGTTAAGGCTTTTCACTCATGAAACATTACGTTTTAATTGTTTAGTTTATTTTCACGGCATTGTTTACATAAAAAAGTTTGTTTTAACTTTTTCTAAACCGTTTCATTTTTACATGCCTCAACGTATTATAAACACCCTAACCCCCCCCCATGTTAAAAAAAACAAAAAAAGACGCCCTTCCATAAACCTCGAAAGGCGTTCTTAACATGGGGAAGTTAGGGTGTTTATAATATGCTGGGGCGAGTTGTAAAATCAACGAAGTTGCTATCTATTATTTATTGCAAAAATTGCTTGAAATTTATTTATTTGACAAAAAAAAAATTACATTTTGGTACTCCTTGGGCGTTGAGTTCCATGGCGACCAGTAGAAAAAAATAATAGTTGCTCCCTTAGTCTCCCACCTCACCCCGCACGTAACATTTTATTTACTGACGTTGCCGTAACTAAACGATTATTTATCACATTTACAAACATTTATTTATTTATTTATTTTGAAAAAAGTTTTACTTTTTATGAATATTAAAAGAAAAATGGGTACTCATGCAGAGAGTGATCCATGCTGAAATAATAACGTTATTATTTAAAAAGCCATTCTTAACATGGGGAGGGTGTTTTGTACCTATTCTGTACTTTAACCTTGCAATTGATTTAAAAAAAAAAAAAAAAAAAAAAAAAAAAAAAACACGATTTAAAAAATAGCGCGGATCATTCTCTCTGCATTAGCACCAAAAAATGTTACTAAACATTTATTAATAATTTCTCACTTTTACAAACATTTGATTTTAAATTTCTTTTTAAATGACGACTTTTATCGACTTTTTTTTTTAACATCCCCCCCCCCCAGGTGTTTATTCCGAAATCCGTTGTTAACATGGAGAGGTTGGGGGTGTTTATTCTGAAAGCCGTTCTTAACATTTGTGGAGGTGGACCTAATGTAAAAAAAAAAAATAAATAAATAAATAAATTTTTTAAAAAAAAACTAAATCATTTACTGATAACTTCTCACTTTTACAAATATTTTTTAATTTACATGCGCGGACGAACAAATTGTTGAATAGTGCGAAAACAAAACATTTAGGTCCACCGCCACAATTTTCTTTTTTAAATGACGACTTTTACTGATAAATAAATTTACTTCTCTGCAACTTTTATTGATAAATAAATCTACCTCTCTGCCATGGCCACTGAACCCCTCCTTTTTTTTTTAATAGTATTTACGGGTGGGTATGCTGACAACAAATATCAGTTAAATTTTGCAAATAGCCCCCCCCCCACCTCCAAAAGTGGTGTTTATTCCGGAAGCTGTTCTTAAGATGAGGAGGTGGGGGGGGTGATTATAAGGTGAACCTAATCTAAAAAAAAAAAAAAAAAAAAAAAAAACAAGTTGTTTATGCGCACATAAGCAACTATTTTTTTTTATTAACTTTTTTTTTTTTTACTTTTTTATTTAAAAATTAGTAAATTTCAATGAATAGAATAATAAATCATTTATCATTAATATGTGTTTTTGGTTTTGTGTTGAATGAAACTTTTTTTTTTTCATTACAACAATAATTAAATCTTCCGGCATGCGTTTAAGGATTACGAAATTATCAATAAATCGTTTAGTTACTAAGCCAACGTCAGTAAATAAAAAAATGTTACGTGCGCATGCATTAGCCTTGACTGGGGGGGGGGCTAAGGGAGCGACCATTAAATAATTATGCTGGTCACCATGGAACTCAACGCCCAAGGAGTACCTAAAGTGGCACTTATGCACTTATGTTACCGTGCTATTTTTTAAAATAGTATTTTCCTGTTAAATTCAAATTTTACAATATGTTTTTCTTTTATTAATTTGTTAAGTGAAAGTACAGATAACCCGGTCGGTTTCTAATGCGAGGAAAATCTAGCCCCCCCCCCCCCAAAAAAAAAGGGGTACTCTGGATAATAACAAAACATTAAAATTGCCTCAGTCTCGAAAGATTTCTTCTCTACTGAACGAGGAAAAAAACGGTGAAGTGTAGTTCACCTTCTGTTTCTCTCCCCCTCTCTCAATATCTCTCTCTATCCATCTCTCCCTTTCCCTCTCTCAATCTATCTTTCTCTCTATATCACCCTCTCCATCTCTCTTTGAGCCCCTTTCTCTCTCTAACTCCCTCTATCTCTCTCCTTTCCTCTGTTTCATCCCTCTCTGTTTCTAACTCTCCCCCTCTCTCTGTTTATCTATCAATCCCTTTATCTCTCTATCTCCTTCTCTATTTTCCTCTCACTGTCTCTTTTCTATCTATATATCTTCCTCTCTATCTGTCCATCTCTAATCCCTCATCCTATTTTAGTCTCCTAAATTAATTACAGTGAATAAGGCATTGTCAAAACATGGATAAATCCTATTTTAGTCACCTAATTTACTGACTGTGAGCATAGAAGTTATTTGGAAATTACTGCTACCTTGAACAGCACCAGAAGTAACTGGTAAAACCTTTCTAATTAAATTGATTTTGGCAGCCATTTGGTAACAAAATGACATAGCCTTAGCCCTTGCTGCATGAGGAATACCTGCGACCTTGCTGCCAAGTAGAAGAATTATTTATTCTACTTTAAAACATTCAATTTTTCAAAAATCTCATGTTCGACATCTCCAAAACATCCAATATGGGGAAAAATATTGCAAAAATGCAAACTTATTGTTTAGGATGAATGCACAATGGTACACAAAAAATCACTTGAGGCTCTTGGTCGATCCTTGCAAGATTTGCGTGGCGATTTCAGACCATTTGGGAATGCAGTAATATTGCTTGCAGGAGATTTCAGACAAATGTTACCTGTTATTCTTCAATCAACACCAGCAGATGAAATAAATGCTTGCCTCAAATACTCTACTTTTTTGTTCCATGTGAAGACATTAAACTTAACTCAAAATATGCATGTACAGTTGCAGACTGTTCGATCCGCACAAAAACTTTTGCATCACTTGTAGGAAATTGGGTACGAAAAAGTGCCAGCTGATCAGAGTTAAGGGCAAAATTCTTTGACTTTTAACTTCTGTAATTTCTGTAATTTTATTTCATCAAAAGAATAGTTAGTTTAAAAGGTTTTTGCAGGTATTCAAAATATAAGAATTCCATTTGACTGAGTGAATGAGCTATTCTTGCAGGTCAATACAAAGATGCCCATGAACTTAACGCTATAATTAAATGTAAAATTCCAAGTGAGGTAGTCAAATACAAATCCATCGACACTGTTGTGAAAGCAAATAAAGTGGTTAATTATCCAACAGTTATATTTGCCAGGGATGCCACCGCATGTATTGCAACTGAAATTTGGTGTACTAATTATCATGTGAAATATAAACCAATCCAAGCTTTGCAATGGCACATAGCTTGCAGTAAAAAAAAAAAAAAAAAATTAACAAACAATATCATAGAAACAACAATCTTAACAGGACCTTTCACAGATGAATATATCTTCATTCCATGCATTCCTATGATTCCACCGGATACATCATTACACTTTAGCAAATTGCACTTTCCAATTTTATTGTAATTTGCAATAGCCATCAACAAAGCACAGGGAACAATCTTTACAATTGTGGGCCTTACAGTTACACACTGACTGTTTTTTCACATGGACAATTTATGTTACATATTCAAGAGTCACCAAACCGGAAAATCTCTATATCAGCTAAGAAAATGGAACAACAAAAACTGTGTACCCATGCAAAATGGAAATTTAAACCTATTAGAAACATGTTTTTTCTCATTTTGGAACTTTTTCCATTGCGCCAATTTGAGCCACAGCAACGCATGGCAGGGTACAGCTAGTATATATATATATATATATATACATACACACACACATATATATATATATGAATTGTTGGAGTGTAGTAAACCTTTATGCTGGAAGTTGGGTAAAATTTGATTATTTTTTAATTTTGGCCAATGTAACCTCGGATCTGCTTCAGGTGTATTTTTATGGGAACAGTCACAAACTTATAACAGTATTGGTTCCCCCCCACTTACAATAACATGGCTAAGTGTCCGCCAATCCTTACAATAGTCAAGACGTTTGCAATGTGCATGTTTATCCAGTCACAAATGTTATCAACTTTTTCTTCTGTCTACTTTTCGAACGGCTTCCTCATCTTATGCCTTTAATGCATATTTTGCACTGGAATGCAATCAAACAATCTTCAAACTATATTTTATGACATAAGATATTGATGGAATGTCTGTGTGATAAGAGTTTATTATCAGTAAATACGATGTTGGACTTAGTGTCTTGCTTTTAATAATTTCCGTTTCAATAAAAATCCAATTTTAAAATGCTAGATAAAAAAGAAATTATCGGATAGTACTCTCAATGATAAAAGAAAAACAATGATAAAATTAATCAGAATTCAACAAATGTACCCATTGTACAGGGTGTAACAATAAATTTGTCGCCTAAAAGAACTACACTACAGCTTAAAAAAAAAACAAAAAAAAACGTTCATTGTAAAGTGAATAAATATTCAGGTTTTGAATAACAAACAACTGATAGCAAACAAATTTATTTTAATGATTTCTTTTGTAAAAAAAATATAGAAAAAGATAAATATTCACATTTTCTTTATAATAAACCAATGATGGCAAACATGTTTTGATTGTTTCTTTTTTTTTTTTTTTTTTTGTAATAAGTTAAAGGCACTCATAATCGCCCAGACAATTCCGATGATAACATTCTGGATGAGTACCAAAATTGTAACAGTTGCCCATTGGCCACAAAACTTGAAAAAAAAAAAAAAAAAAAAAATCTCTTATCTGGCCATTTCAAATTAAAAAAGTTTGGCGACCTCTGCTTTAGAGGATAAATACTCAAAATATTATATAAGAAAATATAAATAAAAAAATGTTTGGCTGAAAATTTCAATTTTAGAAATAGTAAATATTTTTTTCAGTAGTCATCATTTCCAATGGAGTTTAACATTTGTGCTTCCTGCTTTTTATCATCTGGAATATATTCCGAAGCAGTTTTGCCTTTATTATCAGTGAGAGTCATTAATGCAGGGGAATGAGACAACAAGTGATACATGATTTCTATGTGACCATTTTCAGCTGCCTGAAAGAAAAAAAAAAAGAAAAAAAATAAAGGAAAATATTAAACACCCACACAAATATATATATATATATATATATATATATATTGGAAGTTTCTTTAAAACTAAAACAAAAAAATTAAATTTAAAAAATTGTCCTTCGTTGTCAGTAAGTCAATTAATCTCCTGTATCTCTGAATAGTTTTACTTACATGAACAAACAATAGTACCAATGTTCTTGAAGGGATCATCAGTTGTTTACCATGAAACACTGTTTCGGGGATATATATATATATATATATATATATATATTATTCCATGTATTTACATAAAATTTAATGGATCTATTTTCAGTAGTTACTTCAACAGTTCTCAATATGTAAGTAGAGTTAGGTAGTAAGTTTTGAAAATATGGCAATTAAGCTAGACAGAACTTTCCGTGTTTGATCCTTGTAAGAATTCATTAGGTTATTGCAGAAACTCAGAAAATTTTGTATAGCTTAATTGCCATATTATAATATATACATGACAGAGCAAATGATTGGAAATTAATTTATGGAATAGTGGATAAGCAAGGCACCATGCTAATAGAAATAAGGACAGAAACAGGTCATTAAAGTTTAACCAAGCTTATTTAACCAAATCAATATGGTTAAATAAATTGAAATAGCCTGCTTCAACTTCAATGCGTTTGTGTCCTTATTTCTACTAATGGATCTATCAGAAGTATAAATATGTTTGAGTCAAGGGTTATGTTTAGTTCACTGATCTAAAGATTGAGGATGACAATACACTAAAACAGCTTTTTATACTGAACCGGTGCTTAGAGAACAGTTTACGTATATATTACAAAAGCACTAAGACTGTATGAAGGACAATTTGAAAAAGACTGCAGTGAGAGAGATTTCCTCATCTTCAGTTTATCCTTTAGCAATACCATCTATTTTTCAAAATAGACTGACAGATAGTAAAAAAATATTGTACCAAATTTTTAAAAAATGTTCAGTTGAAATGGACCATACGAATTCAATATAAAGTTACATATTCGCATAGCTTTTGTGCATAAACATTGCTGATGTTATTTCCAAATTAAAATATTTTTAATTTTTGAAAAACATTAACTATTTTTTTTTTTAAACATATAAATACATTTTACATGTAAAGATGTTCTATTCAGTGGATTAAAGAAACTGTTCAGTTGCATTTGAGGCTTTTTTCTTATGTCAAATTGGTTTATGATGAGGGATGCGCAGAGGTTCACAAGTATAATATAAAAAAAAATAAAAACTCAAAATACAAACTGGAAAGAAAAGAAATGACTCAAAAATATTTTGCATGTATCAGTTGAGCTCTGGGTATTTATGACACCATCAGAGAAATCAATCCTCTAAGCGCCAATATCAACAGCTACATCTTCTATCAAGGTCAAGTTCATCAGCTGATATCATCTCATTTCTATCTGCTCCAAGCCACTGCCTGCCCTCTACTATAAACTGTCCTTAACTCTTGCAAACTCAAGATTTTAAACAGTCACAACTCATTGCCACTCCGAAAACTTTCCATAAACTAAATATATTGTCTGATCCTTTGTCCCATTAACTCTTACACCTTGATTAACAATCCTACTGGAGCTTCATTTGTGCTAGCTAGTGAATACATTCCTCTCCATTATCATTCTACTAAGCTAACTCCAATAAATTTTGTTCTACTGATCAACTTAATCTTTTTACCTTATTCTCCTGCAACCTTGGCAATGAAGCTCAGCACCATCTTAATCTCACCTCTTCTGGCCGCCTGAATGACTGAGTGTTTGCTAACCGCAACCTCAAGACCCATAAAAAGGTCACTGTGTACAACAAAGTTGCCATACCCACCCTCCTGTATGGCTCTGAGGCATGGGTTCCGTATCGCTGTCACATCAGGCTACTGGAGTCATTTCACATCAGATGACCACAGCGGATCCTTGCCCTCCATTGGTGGCACAAGTGACCCATTCAGAGATTTGCAGGAGAGTTGGTGTTGCCCCTTTAGAGTCACTCCTTATCAGTCATCAACTTCGTTGGTTTGACCACATTAAGATGCCCTCAAATAGACTACCTCGATGAGTACTCTGTCATTTCACTCATGGCCAATGAAACGTCAGCTGCCCAAAGAAACAAAGACTGCATCAAGGTCATCCTAAAGTGCTGCAATATCCCCTTCAATCGTTTGGAGACATTAGCAGTGGACAGAGACATTTGGGATTCCACATGTGATAGCGGGATGGCCTTCTTCAACAACTATGAGCAAGCAGCAACAGAGCGTCACATACTAAAATAACAATCAGCGACGTCCACTCAAAACCCAAATCCTGTCTTCCTGTGCAGTGTAAATCATGCAGTGGGCTTCAGTCATCAACCGAGTCACATAATTAAAAAAAATTTTAATCTCTTTTTTATTCATAGGGTTTTCTTTTCTCCCTAACACAAGGAAGGGGGACATTGATAGTATCACAAAATGAGGTTGAAAAAAAATCAAATATTAGTTTATTTGCCAATGTTAAACCGAACATAAAAAATTATTATAATGAGATTATATGGATAAATCCATGCATGAGGACGATTATTTCTTTTTATTAAAAAAAGTTGTTGTTTTTTTCAAAGCTTGACAATAAACATGTTTTAATTTTGTGTTATGAATATAGAAAGTACGTTTTTTAATGCTGAATGGGAAATCCAAGATAATCACAAGGATTTTTAAATTCATTATAGGATTCCTTGTAAACTAACACAAAAAAAAAAAAAATGTCTTTCCAGCTTTTTTCAATTATTCAAATTTCAACTATACCCTAGAGTAAATGTTCATCTTTGGTTCACATTGTATAAATATATATATATATATATATATATATATATATATATATATACACACAATGTGTAAAATTACATATACATTATATGGATTCACTGGGAACAGAATACTGCTGGTTAAAATTAAATAAACTAAAAACAAAAAATACAAATTTGTTTTTAAAAAGCCAGTAAATTTATTATACAAATGTACATGTATATTCTTAGTAAAATGTCTATACTGGAATAAAAATAAAAACATACAGATAACTATACATAAAAACATATCAGTCTGGGCTGAAACAATTGTATATTTGTATAATAAACTGGCCCTTTTGGGAGGGGGACGAGCATTAATATGCATCTGTTCCCAGACAAGCAATATAATATTAAAAGTATTTATAGCTCTACTATTGCACTATTGAGCTATTTAAATGAACTTTCTATTATTAATATTTATATTAGAAGACAACTTTAAAATTTTATTGCAAAATATATCAAAATATATTAGTAAAAAAAACCAAAAAACTAATATTGTTTTAACCTTATAAGATAAATTAATTAAGAATTAAAAAAACTTCTAATGATATTAATGTGATATTGATTAAACTGTTGATTAGAAATATCTGGTTTCAATTAAAGTTCATTCGTGCTTCTAATTTGTATAAAAATCGTTTTTATCCACTCTTCAGATGTAACTTCTTTAAGCAAAAAATGTGTCATTGACATGTTTATTTAAGACCAACCGGACTTTTGAACAGATCTAATAACCTAATTTCTATTTCAGTCACAAATTGTTTAAAATGCAAAAATTGATTTGTCATCATTTGGACATTACTACCAAACAACTTTAAAATAAAGTTTGTATTATTTGTGATGCCAACCTGAATTAAAAACTCACAAAACTTCAATATCATTTTCTTTGGTTTTAACACTTAAAAGGACAGTTTCTAGAACTATTCAATTTCTATTATCTTAAAATAAAAAATTACGATTTCAAAAGGTAATTTGTATTTTTAAAATAAATTAAGCATGCTTTTAATTAGCAAAGATATTACAGAGAAATTCATTAATATCACATCTCTCATAATTGATGTCACAGACCCTATTACAATCTTATGAAAAACATAAACAGAAAATGTGGATCTGGGCTTAATAAAAAAGTGAAATTACATATTGCTATTAAGGATCTGGAAAATAAAAATCAAGCAAATGACATTGTCATTTGCTTGACAGTATTAGCCAGAAATATCCAGGCAATTCATGTTATATTTCTATAACGTTGCAGTTAAACAAAAGAAAAAAAATATACAAGTCGGCATTTTTTTTTTTAACTAAAGCATCTGTTACCATTACTTTCGGCATCACTTTAAAAGTCTCTCTCTGCCAACAGTCCATTTTAGTTGGACAGGCATTTCTCTTCCTTCTGACAACATGCTAGGCCAACCTATTCTCATCTTTGACTTCACACATCCATTCTCTTCGACACCCACTTTGCTTCTGTCCTGAGCACATGGTGTATTTTTCTCTTTTTTCCTTCTTCTCAAGCACACTTATTTTGCATATCCGCTTTTTTTTCAGCCTAATTTAAGTCTAATATCATTTCATACAGATTATCTAAGACATAAACTAAAATGAACACTTGAAGGCAAAAGGAAACATTCTTTTTTACAAATAAATAATTCAGTTACTGAAGATCTCCACACAACATTTTTACTAAAATCCATATTATTTTGAGTATTTTAACATTTCAGTCAATGTAATCCCGGCCTTCAAGTATCTTGTTGAACTGAAATGGAATTTCAAACCTTTATTTAATCCGTTTGTTCCATCAAACATGACTGGGTAGAAGTCTTCAGTATTTTAAGTATTACCCACATCGAGGAATGAGTTTCAACCTCCACAAGATTGTAACTTGCAACTTAATTTTACCAAGTAATTTATGTGTTACGCTACAGGTTTTTGTGGAAGAAGGTCGGAGGTTATATCGACTGAAACATTCTGTGGATAACTCAAGAGAACAGTAGTCTAAAAAAATGTAAATAATCATCTGAAATGCGTATAAACAATTGCTACATAGCAGCAACTACACATATGCAAACAGTGATAGGAAAGGGAAAGGATAAAACTCGCGTAACATTATGTACATAAATAGTAGAGGAAAGAATAATTCCAGTTTTTATAAAAGTGATAAAAATTAAATTAACAAACAAATAAAAGTATTTTCTAGATTTAACTAAGGAATTTTCACAAGCTACATAAGTAAAATAAAAATAAAAAAGAACAGCTGACCTTGTGTAAGGCTGTTTTTCCATCAGCATCTTTAATTATGGGATTGGCTTTCTCAGCAAGGAGAAACTTCACTATATTACAATGTCCACCTGAAGCAGATCTATGTAAAGGCGTGGATTTTCCACTGCGTGTTTGACAGTTAACAATTGCACCCATCTCGATGAGGGTTTCACAGGTAAAGAGATGACCATAGCGGCTGGCGTAATGCTGGCAAGAGAAAACAGAGAAATGTCACGTGCATTCATTTTAATACATATTCTTATTTATAGTGTAGGAGAAACGCTTCACTTACAGAAAGCATGAAAATATTGTTCATTAAATTTCACTCCTAACATTACCAATTAAATGTGTTGCATAAATAAAACAAATATACAACCATAAAAACTAAATTAAATTAATATAACCAAATACATTTAAAAAAAAAAAAAAAAAAAGTTATTCCAGATATAAAGAAAAACTCAATAATAACCTTTTTCCTTCTATCAAAACTACACAGAAAAAAAGACAATATAATAAAAACAAAACAAACCAACTCCAAAAGACAATCACAATGATAGAAAGCGCATAATATGGTCTATAAAAGAACATCCGGATTCATATTCCATGAATTACCACTGGAACGTTGTTTACTAAGACAATAATTAAAAATACGAAACAAGAAAATTCTGTTGTCTTCAAATCAAACATGTCTCAATAGATATGAATTGTCTGACATATGTTATTTCCACAAGGATGAAGCGTATACACGTACACACAATGAAACACACATAATACACTGAAGTTAGCAACGAATATCTTTAACAAAGCAAACTTATCAAGATAGATGAAGCTCAACACTTAAGGAGAAATTAAATAACAGATTAATACAAGTTACATATAACTTTATTGTATCATCAGATCAATAAGCAAAGAAAAGAAAAACCTCTTTAGACCATAGAATTTCCAAACTAAATGCTTCTCATCAGAAGGGACAGTATTATGAGAAACATTAGCCTTGAAATGCCATGGCTTAAGAGGTTTTTCTCATTCTTTCCTTATTGATCTAAGGATACAATAAAGTTATGTAACTTTTATTGGTACCCCGATTTATCAGAGAGGACCTATGTTTTCAGTGGCATCCGTACGTCTGTCCGTTATTCCAGATGATTGCTAGATAACCATCCATTAGTTTTTCCTGAAATTTTGCCACAAATTGTATTTCATTAAATAGATGTGCACAGTAAAAAAAATTCAAAAGAGGTCAAAAATGCGCCAAAAATGACACTTTCTGGCCCACAGCGTTTGATCTATCCATTAGATTTTCCTGAAACTTGGCCAAAACATGGAGGTCATTGTTCTTGAGATAAATCCAGTATGGTTGACCCTGGCAAAATTTGGGTTCGCATCCCTCTGACTTTTAGGGCTAAAAAAAAAAAAAAAACATGCCCTTTTGGAGCTCTTTTTTCATATTACTCCAAAACTTGATATATATATGTCTATATAGTGATTTTCCATGGTGCTGAATTCAAATGTACATGCCGTCTTATGGCGTGAAACTGCACTGTTTGTCCACTTCACTGGGATTCGGCATTCCCAGAAGCTCAAAAGGGATCACAAATGCCCCCCCAAAATTTTTTTAAATGACACTTTGCCTTTACCCCCTCCATTCGATTTTTCTGAAACTTGGCTAAAAAATGAAGCAAATGTTGGCCCTTCACACTTCTCCACTATTTTTTGTGGCATCATCTCATATGCAGCACCAGAGGGGGACCGAGCGCCGCTTGTTCATCTTTTATTTAATGTTTTAAATTAAAACAATAAAAAAAACTTACTCTAACCAACATCCCATAAGGAGACAATCGTTGGTAAATAAAATATACACTGAACAAGAAGAAAAAATGGGAAACTTAAATTGCCGATGAGATGATACCCCCGATACCTCATGCTGCCACACCTATTTTTCTGCTTAGAAATCTTTAATTGGCCATATAATGCTTGTTGTGCCAATAAGTATAAAATAGAATGGTTTAAGGTCTTGCATCTCATTTGAAAATCTTGGAACCCATCATGTCACACCCTTAAATGCTAAAAACAATTTGCACACATTAATCATTCTGTTGCCTAGAATATATATTCCAAAATTCATAATTATAAAATCAACAGGTTAGCATTTTACCAAGTTTGATTAGTTCAGAGGACGGCCCAACAAGCAATATTCAACATTCAGCTTGAAGATTATTGTAGTCAGCAGGGAAGCAGTCGCATAGTAATACAGTAGAACCCAGGATACAATGGCCCTAGGATATGGTTTTTTCAGGTTACGATGTGAAATGTTTTTCCGGCCCCTGGTTACAGTATTTTCCCCACCTTACAGTGTTATTTATGTTATCTGATTACATACATGTGTATTATATACTGTACAGTATTTTGTTATTAATTTTAATGCTGTATCCCAGTGTTCTATTGTATGCTTGTTTTGGGTGCATCTTATCCAATAGATCTTGAAAACGTTGTGAACATTCCATGTGCTCTCATTCACTGCACTGCAATGACTGCTCTGCACGTTCCTGACTAAAGTTATTCATTAATCAATTCATTTGTAAAGCTGCAGTTAAATAATAACACTGACCCGACATTGTGTATGAAAGTCTTGCAAAGAAACAAAGGAAAGAAATTCGATACAATTTTTTTGTTTTCAGTTGAGATAACACAGGCATTTATTACCGGTCGTTCCCACACCAAGCTGCCCGACATGTATTTTTAAAGCCAGGGACACTATGTTTGTCCGAAAATCTTGTTAAAAGTTTGGAGGATAAAATGAGCCTTGCATCTTGTTTAAAAGTTCCGCTATGTGGTTAAAGACTGCCGTGTCTACATGTCCTTTCCTCCCCCTCTTCTTCCCCAGATCCTGATGTCATATATACATTAATTTCTGTGACGTCATGCTCTCCCCACAGCTTGTCATTTTCATACACGTTGGTAGCTTCCAAAGCAAAACAAGTCCAATTTATAAACAATAATAATTTCACCAAGGTTGAATGGCAGGCCTGCAGATCTTTGTGTGACTAGACCAACAAACAAGTTTCACTGCAAAGTATTTTGGTTGAGAGGCCCAAAAGGAACTACCAAGCCCGGCAAGCCCGGTGAGGCACACTGACAAATCTTTGGTACCTCTCAAAAATCAACTGCCCTTCAAACGTTTAACTTGCGTTCTTTTTCAAGAGGGTGGGAAGTTGAGCGATCAACATGATCTTGTAGGTGCTTTATCTACTTCAAGCTTTCTGCAGAACATTGAAGGTATTCAATTTCATAGAGTTCAACTATTTCATTTTTTTTTTCTTTTGAAAATAATCCCTTTTCATTCATTGATTTTTGCCTTTTCATTATTATTATTTTACAGCATGGCTGTGTATTGTTCTTGGATTATTATTGGTAAATTTCTATTTTTATTGGACAAAGATCTCTCTCTGAAAGGAGAACAGGAAAGTGACAGAAAATATTAGGTTTGGATTTTTATACTACACATCAATATTGAGCCAATATTTTTATGTTTTTTATTGGATGAAAGAAACTTTGATGAAGAACAAAATGTATTTTTAAAAGATATTTGTAGATGTAAATCTGAGAAACTTTTATGTAAGTGTGTGCAACATGATGGATTTAGTTAAATAACTAAAACAAGAATGTATTTCAATTGAACGTTCCTATTTACAATTCCTCCCCACGGACAGAGTTAGACATCAGGGTCGTTTTTTAACATGGAGAAAAGGAACAAAAATAAAAATTGTCTCAGTCGTGAAGGATTTCTCCTCCACAGACAGAACAAAAAATTGAAGTGCAGCATTTAAAGAACAGATACTACACTTTGATCTTGTCCCGAAGGCCAAGTGTATTTCAATGGAATGTTGTTTTCTTTGGTGTGCAGAGAAAAGATAAACGAGAATGTAGTTCTTAATTTGAAAATAATTATATCAGAAGATATCTTACCTTTTTTTTTTTTTTTTTAAGTTTTCAAGTTTGTGTATAGTCTTGTTTGCAGATAACAATTAAAAATACAAAACCAACATAACATGCCTGTTTTAATAGAGCAGGTGTATTAGAATGACTACCAGACATGTATGAATAATATAAGCAGTTTTAAAATACATTTAAATATATAATTTATGCAGATTTCATATTGTAGAACAAATTCTCTATTGATTATTATATGATATTGAATATATAGTGGTGGGCGCCCGGCATGGCTCCATTGTAAAATACGCTTAAATATAATTTATGCAGATTTCATATTTATTATTATAGATCTAATACTCTATTATATTGTACCTAATATATATAATTTATGCAGATTTCATATTTATTATTATAGATCCAATACTCTATTATATTGTACCTAATATATATAATTTATGCAGATTTCATATTTATTATTATACATCTAATACTCTATTATATTGTACCTAATATATATAATTTATGCAGATTTCATATTTATTATTATAGATCCAATACTCTATTATATTGTACCCAATATAAAGTAGTGATTTGAAAAAAATAATGCCTTGGGTGCCATCAGTTAGAATCGAAACCAAAATATGAAGCTCTCCAGCTTTATTCATTACCATCTTATCTAAGTTCATATGCATATCAGAAACTTCAAAAATTAATGTAATTAAACATAAATATATATTGGAGCATGCATACAAGATATACACTTAGTCGACTCATGCCTGCGAGTCTCACATTTTTTTCAATTTTTACTCCTTAACATCTATTTTTATCAGCTAAAAACCCAAATCAAATTTGTTCCATCGGTCCAAATCCCTCATATATCAAGTTTCAAGTCTGTAGACCAAAAATTTACAGTAGTTTGGTAGAAACTGGCACTGACACACTAAAATATAAAATATATAATATATATATAAAATATATATATATATATATAAAATATATAATATATAATATATATAATATATATAATATATATATATATATATACACACACACACATATATATATATACACACACATACAGAGTTCTCATTTTGAGTGTCATTTTCACAATGTTTCAGTCAATATAATCTCCAACTTTTTTCAGGTGTAGCTTGTCAAACTCAAGAATGTTTCTGTTGAACTCGGGAATTTGGACAGAATAACAGAACCCTTTTATTTATTTGATGGGGGTAGCACGACGCTCTCGTCTCATCAACCATGACTGGATAGAGATCCTAAGTAATTCGCAATGGTATTTTTCAGTCGCCCACACCAAGAAATTCTTGAGTTCAATAGAAACATTCCTCGACCGAAACATTTTGAAAATGACACTCAAGAGGAGAGCAGTAGTCTGACGAATCCAAATAAAAAAATTGTTTCATTAAGTATATTGGATATATTTTATTTGTACTAAACTAAGCGATTCCCAACTCTAAACTTGCTTTTAAGAGATCTTTCGAAAAATAATATTGAGACAATTATTCAATTTGTTACAACAGTTTTTATAATTTCAATGTATCAAAATTAATTAGGTTCAATTAATCTACTTAGTGAACAAATAACTTTCAGAGCTGACATAAAAATAATTCAAAATCAGAATAGATATAAAACTTTTTTGTACAGATGTAACTAGAATTTTAGCTAATGTATCTGAAAATTTGGAAAATTAAAAATATTGGTTCTTCCATTGTCTAATAGTTCAAATTTATCTAATTCACAATGTTACTTCTAATTTAAAATGACCTTTGTTTGGTTTAGAAAGTTTATCTAACAGATAAATTAGTTATTTTCACTTTAAATTTATTAATTGCATTCTTAGCATGAGTAAAGCTTTAAAAAACATCCAAAGGTGTATGAACACAAAATAATTAGTCAACATAACCTATCAAATAACACTTTAAATAAAGACGTTTTGGATAAGGAATATATTATAAACAGTATATTTAAATCTATTACAGAAATTAAGTTGATTCAAGAATATGAAATTAACTATAAATCTTCTTGACTGATTAAGAGCCAAATTTATGAATTCCTTTTAACTTGAAGTTTTTGAAGATAATAAACCAAGTGACCTGTACAAGTTACATAATTTTGGACAAATTATCAGTTTAAATAAGGAACTAATTAGATTCATTAGAAACAAATATGCAAACTTCAAAAGCAGACTTTTTTTTTTTTTTTTTTTTTTTTTTTTTACACAGTGATCACCACTTATCAAGGCCCGGAAGCCACTCAGGGATAAGGGTTATTGCAAGTACATTACGTTAATGTGGAGATTTGATGAAGTGTTTAATTAAGGGGGCGGTTCATTAGGAATTTGTTAACATTGGACTTGAAGACATCCAAGTTGTAGTCCGGAGGGAAACAGGCAGACGGAACAGAGTTCCACAGGCACCAGTTCCAAGAAAGAAGCTTTGTTCATGGAATCCACGTTTTGATTTAGGCACAGATATAGAGTGGGGGAAATTTTTCACAGTGGATTCAGCTAGATGGGTGTTTTTCGTGAAAGATTGGCGAGGGGGGACCAGAGATGATTATCGCAAGACTACAATTAAGTTGTGCAAAACAGGTTCTGGTTCCAAATAGGATAAGTTTAGAGATACTGCGTCTCTGTTGGAAATGCAATGAGAATAATGTTGGGTCGTTGGGTCTCAATTTTGATAAGTCATCTATGAATTCTAATCAAAGTTTTCAGAAAGATAAAAGGCAATTTATATTGTCCTACTGTGGAAGTAACGGTTTTTTTTTAACAATATTAAAGCAAGTTTGATAGACAAGGGTAGCCAGCATCCATATAGATATGTAATGTTTGTAAACTTAACATCTTATATGGTTAGGCTTTTTTAAGAGGTAGGGGGATTTGTTCCCCGCCACCAAAGAGTTTGAAATCATATGAATTATTTTTTTTAATGGAAATCGCGCTAGACAAGGCATGAAGCTACTTGATTTAAGGAGCTAACAAGAACAAAAGATGATTATCGCAAGACAGAAGCTGTAGTCTTAAAAAGCCCACAACTATAGATGGGAGGCAAACAGTCAACAGTAAGAGGGTTTCACAAGTTTTCAGTTCTTAGAAGCAACTAGAATAATATCTAATATTAGAAGAATATAAGTTGTATGAAGAACAGTTATGAATCATCAGTTCATTTTCGCATATTCATAAGGATACCAGGTCAAAGTACATGGTTTATTAGGTGTGAATGCATAAAGTTTTTGAAAACATGAATTTAGCGAGTTGCTCAGTATATATATATTTTAACATTTCCTATTCCAATCCTGTTAAGACGTTAAAAATGTTATGGTTTTTTTTTTTTTTACTTTTATAGAAGATAGAAGTAGACTGTTTAGTCTTAAAAAAAAAAAAAAAAAAAAAAAAAACATAAAAAAATGATAACCTGTTTACTTAGAAGTGCTTTATGCCAAATTTATAGTTAAATATGGTTTAATCTATGCTTAGTTTTGCATAAATACTAATCCTTTTTAATCCTTTACTGTTCAATGAACAGATACCATAATACTTAGTACACTGCACCTTACCATAAAGGTGCACATAAAAAGTTTAGATCGGCCCAGTAATTACAGAGAAAAAGTGAAACAGACGGACTAAAAGAAATATAATATAGATATTAAATTTTGATATAAAAAAAAAATTGCTTTCGACAGAAAAATTTTAGAAGTTTTTTTTTTTTTTTTTTTTCAAATAGCCATATTTCACTGAAAATGAAGTGAAAAAGAAAGTTTGTAAAAGTCAATGTTTAATCAATTCTACTCCCTTAAAATCTGGTTTCTGAATTTTTTTAGGAGGAGGAGGAGGAGGAGGATTGATAATTTGAATTTTTCAAACCCATGGCATAACAGATAAAATAATTCAAGTGGGGAAAACTAATGAGCACATATCTAAGGTAATGGCTAAAACACTTGAGGAAGACCTTCAGTTTGTAGTGGAATGGGGTCAAAAATGGATGGTAACGTTCAACACTGCCAAGACAAAGCTTGTTTCTTTTAATAACATGAAACCTTACTAGCCACCAATAGCTATGGCTAGAGATACTTTACCTGAGAGCACTTCGTTCAAGTTCCTTGGCTTAACATTCATAGGAAACATGAGTTGGAATAGATACATCAAGATTATTGCTAAGGCTGCTGCAAAGAAAGTGGGCTCTAATGTGCTAGAAAGTTACTTACGCCTGAAAGTATCCTGTACCTCTACAAAGCTACCATTCACCCATGTATGGAGTACAACTGTCACATTTGGGCTGGTGCATCTGCTACTACAGGGTGGTCAAAAAGTCAGGTAACATGTTAAAGGTAGAAAAAACAATATGATCCATTATAATCTCTATTCGTTTAATATTATTTCTTGGATGAAATTTTTCCACAACGATGGATTGGTCGCCGTGGCCCAGTTGAATGGCCAGCCAGATCTCCAGATCTGGCCCCTCCTGATTTCTGGCTTTGGGGCTATGTAAAGGATAGCGTTTATGGCAAGAAGCCTGATACAATAGCGTCTTTAAAGTTATTTATTGAAGAGGAGATTGCGCGGATATCAGCTGACATGATTACACGTGTTACACAATCAGTGGTTAATCGCTTCCAGCGATTGATAGAGAGAAATGGACGACAATTAACAAAATAAACATATTTCATGTTTGTTTCATTTTATATTTCAATGTATGGTACTTAAATATACGTGTATTGCTAATATCGTTTTTCTTTAAAATGTTACCTGACTTTTTGACCACCCTGTAGTCTCTTGCTCCTGGACAGGATCCAAAAGAGAGTTGCCAACCTAATAGGTCCCGAACTGTCATCTAAACTTCAACCCCTGTCCCACCGACGAAATGTTGCATCCCTCTGCCTGTTTTACAAGTATTTTGGTGGATGCTCTGACGAACTACAAGCCCTTGTACCCCCCCCTCGACGAAAATACCCCCCGACAAACCCGACAAGCGGCAAAGTCTCACCCCTACACAGTTGAGATCCCTAGATGTAAGAAAGCCTTTTACTCTAATAGCTTCTTCCCCAGAACTGCAGGACTTCAGAATTCTCCCGGTTTCCTGCTTCCCCAACTGTACTGACGTGCAGAAGTTCAAGTGTAATGTGAACAAATATCTTGCTGCTAAACTTCCTACATAGTACCCCTGCAACTTAAGTCCCTGATAGTAGCCCCTACATCAAAGTGGCAACGTGCCTTGTTTGAGGTGAAAATGTAATTTAAAAAAAAAAAAAAATTTTTTAAAGTAGTACTTTTTTGGAAGTTGAAAGTTTAATACTCCGTACAGGCGATACTCAGAATTGGAAATTCCTTGATATACTACCCGGCCAAGGCTGACAGAACGAGAGCATGCGACCATGTGGATTAAATAAAGTGTTCGATTCAAAATTTCAGAGTTCAAAAGAAGGTTGAAGGTTATATCAGCTGAAACGCTGTGACAATAACACTTAAAATGAGAACCGTCAGAATGATTTGATATAAAAATATTCTAAGGAAACATTCTTTTTGTCATTACTTGATTGGTTAATTTGAGTCACGTGATCGTTTAAGAATGTAAACTTTTTGGCAAACAGCAGCTGAAATATTTTTTTTTTCAGATAGAAAATTGGTGCCAAAGGATGCTATTTCCCTTCTTTCCTTACCAAAAAAAAAAAAAAAAAAAAAAAAAAAAAAAATCAAACCAAACTGGCATGAACAGAGTTTCTTTCCTAAAAAAAATATATTACATGTGTCACCTAACCAACTACAGCATGGGTTCAAAAACAAATATGGTACTTGTGCATTACTGTTAAGGACACTTTCTTTTCATTTGTTAAGAAACCTTTCAGGACAAGGAAGATAATTAAAGAGCCTAAACTTTTGAAAAATATTTCTACAAAAATGTATATGAATACATTGAATTTGCACAATATCTTCTTTTTTTTTAACTTTGGATCAGAAAAAAATAAAGTTATGTATTCCAATAATGAAAAGGAGGAATAATTATATATTTAAAATATCAATTGAATTAGAGGTTTAATAATTATTTCCTTTTCAGGCTCACCAATATTTGAAAACTTATGACAAGAAAAAGAAAAGGCAAGGATGAGTTTTTTGGGGTTTTTTTTTCAAGATTCCATGTAGCGTTAACAAAAATAAAAATCTGTATGATATACATACTCCATGATGGAAAGAAATATTTAAAAATGCAAATTGATCAAGCAGTTTGATTTTTAAATAAAATCAATTTTATGGCGAAACTACAAAAGATGATCTCACCAAATCTTGAAAACAGTCTGAAGAAAGAATACTTCAAATGATTCAAACACGCAAAAAATTTTTAAAATTTAACATGCAGTTGTAGGCATTTTCTAAAAGTTTTATTTCAAATTCTGAAGAAAAACACTGATGTACAGACGTCAACATTTTTAGAACATTACTGAATTTGGGCATTTTTCATGATACCAACTGTTGGCATCATTAAAAATGCTCCAGAATTATAAATTAATAAGTTAAAAATGAATCTTTTTGGAGAAAAATAAAATCTTAACTGTATGCATTCATAAATAAGCACTTTTTTATTACAATATAAAAAAAGTACTTAAATTAATTTATAATCTTCAAAAATATAGAAATTAAGGTACGACTTTTTGACATTTTGGGCTTCTAAACTCAATTTTGGGGATAATTATGCAATTTTTAATAAAAGTATTTTTTTTATTATTATTCAGTATCTTAGTACTAACTAATTATCTTTGAATTCCAGAAAACTAACACGTATATTTCAAGGGATTTTTAGAATTAAAATTTAGTTGAATTTTCAGGATTTTTAACCACTGTGATAATACTTTTCATTATAATACATTTCTTTTCGTTTAAAGATTTTAGTAATTGAAAACTTATAAAAAAAATTATAGCTGGCTTTTATAACCGTGGGCCTTATCGTTCACCATGATTTTTTTTAGCACATACCTATTAACGATCACATAATATAATTAATCTCATTATTAAATCTTTTAAATCTTAATGAAAAAGTATTATTTTTGTGTAAAAAAAAAAAAAAGGATACCTTTACTAGTTATATATCTATGAACTATGGAAAAATAAAAACGCAATTTGTTGTTTTTCTTATGAAAATAAATGGTAGAGATTAACAATATTTTTTAATATATCATATTATGAAAAAAAAAAGAAGAAAGCCCCCAATGTCAGTGTTAATAAAACCAATATAATGCAAAGAAAAATTAATTTAAGAAATTAAAATATCATTGAATATTCAATATTTTTACTATAAAAATATAATTTCAATAAATATGATTTTAATGATAGTAGTAAATTTTAAAATGCAATCTATTTATATATATATATATATATATATATATATATATATATAAGTGAACGAGTCTGTGTCTGTGTACATTTCCCAACGCAATAACTATCAATTTTAAGTCTACAGACTCGAAATTTGATATACAGGGTAGTGAGATTTGGGAAAATCGATTTGATTGGTTTTTGGCCAGAAATTTGGCGATTATGGGGTCAAAGTTCAATGATTTGACCTGTGAGAACTCTACCAAACTCCTCCCACAATTTTGGGTCTACGCACTTGAAATTTTAGATATAGGTTTCTTGGACATGGATCTAACTTAATAACTTGATTTGAGCCCAAAACAATAAATTTTAAGGTGTCATAATAGGGGTCAAAGTTTTAAAAAATTGACCTCTGCGGTCTCTTCCAAATTACTCAGACAATTTCTGGTCTAAATACTTGAAATTTTACATAAAGGGTATTCCGAGATAGGGCAAGCTTTTTCATCAGTTTGGGTCGAAAATTTTTAGTTACCAATACATAAATGTATGTGTGTATGTCTGTTTGCATGTCTGCCTTAAACTTTCGATAGAGGCGACGGATTTTGCCAAGATCAGTATCATTCTACGGGGGGGGGGGTCACTTTTTTTGCTGATATTTTTTAAAGTTATTCTCTCCTTTAGATTGTCTAGCCTTAATTTTAAAAAATGTTGCTTCTGGTTTGGCGGTGGTCGTAACAGCATAAACGTTAGGTTTTACCCCGTTTTTTTCCTCCTTTGCGGTACGGGTTCGAGCTTGCCTTCCTACTACCACATTTTTTTTTTTTTTTACTCAACATACACATCCAAACACCCGGGCAACGCCGGGCTGAAATGCTAGTATATATATATATATATATATATATATATATATTAAAGAAGCTTTGAGAAAAAAAAATGAAAATAAAGAATGCAGCTTAAATTCCCAGAAAAACAAATAATAAATTTAACCTATCGCAGACTTAGAACTTGTATAATCTGACATCTATAAAGTACAATTACAAAACAGAATTTAACTGTCTTAGAATGAAAAAATAAAAAAAAACCTTGACTAAAATTGTTAAATAGAAAGTGAGGATCATCAGCTGCCTACCATGTAGCCGTTTCAGAGATTTAAAAACGGGGCAGCTGTATAATGCATGGCTCACAGGTATAAATTACCACTTCCCAACAAAATGTAGATACAATACAATTACTATTTATACTAATATAAAAGAAATTAAATATGATTAATCTATCTATTTATAAAAGTGAACGCGTCTGTATCTGTCTGTCTGTCTGTCTGTCTGTGTACATTTCAGGAGTTGTCTTGGAACATCTTTTTTTAAATACATGTGTGACATGCCAACGGAAGGTGCAGTTTAAGTTTCCAGTTATGTTTTGTTGTGAAAGGACACATGTCCCACAGAAAACATTCTCGAAAACTCATACATTTGTGGAGAAATTCTCCATTGTGGAGAGTTTTAATTCCCAATTCAACTCAATTTCTATCATTGATTTTATAAGAAAGTTTCAAATGTAGCGATATGGATAATTGCTATTCTTCAAAATTTTTTATTTGCCTAGAGAGGCCATTAACAGTCCTGATGGAACACAAAAATTCATTTAAAGGTAGGTGTTTCAGCTTTGTGAATTTCACACCTTCAATTGTCTTTCATCTGAATTTTTCACACGGATGAATTTTTGCAACAGCGATAGTTATTTCTATAAAATTTTTTCTAGGAAAGAAGCATTGTTCATGGAATTTGAACTTAGATTTAAGTACAGATAGAGAGTGGAGGAAACTGTTGATGGTTGCTAAACTAGTGTTTTTTGTGAAAGTTCGACAAAGGGGATTTGAATTGCAATCTTCTAACTCCAATAACGAGTGTTTGCAGGAGGAAATGAGGATGAGAGTGCTTGCTTTCCCCTTCCTATATCAGAAAAAGTGTTGGCATATGTTTATTTCCTTCAGCAAAATTCAGTAGTCCTTGAACCTGCAGTTGACATTAAACGCAGTATTTTGGCACAGTTTTCCAAGATTGTACTTTGTCCTAGTGCCTACCTGTTAATATTTGGGGGAAAATTGTTATCACTAATCCATGGAAAATGAAGTTGTTTTGGGATCAGAAAGAGATTGTTGGCAGAGAATTAAGTCAATCGAGCAAAATCAAGTTCTCTAGAAGCTATTCCTGCTGAATTTTTATGTTTCTGTGGCTTTTCTTTGTATTCTAAACAGAGGAAGAAAGGTTTTGGTTTTTTTCAAAACCCAAAGTGGGTCCTATCAAAAGAATCACTACCCACTCAGGAGCTTTTAGCTATATTTTTGGCCTATAAGATACTTCCCAATATTTTGAAATCAACAACTCCAGTTTTCATTGAGTCACTGTATCTTGTCAATCATACTCAGGTTGTTTATCTTTGGTCCTTAACGGTAAATACCGGCTATGAATGCTCTTTAAGCATTCAATGGTTACATGCCAGATTAAGCTCTCCTTTGGAGAGGAGGCAGGTAAATACCTACTCTCAATAAGGATATATTTAAATACCAGTATAATACTTAGTTTTGTTCATGAAGAGACACCCACTGTATGATACCATGCACCAGTTTAAAAAAAAATTGAAATTTGTACATCTTAATTTATAATTCATGGCTTATGGTAAAGAGATACACATCAGATTTGACTGCATAATCAGAAAAAGCACACAATTTTACATAAGAGTACCAAGTTTCATGAGAATAGCTTGAAAAATAACTAAATGGTGGCAAAATTACCAAATTTCTGGAAATGTTGAAGTTAGCCCACTTTTTCTAAAGAAAAATGTCCACAGAAAAGCCTAAATTTTGGCACTAAAAATTCTCATAACTTTTGAACTACTGATAGTACTTGCATAATTCAAACGGTTTTAAGCATCTTCTTCATAGCTCTTTTCAAGCAAGTTGATAAAAGAACAATTATCTAAAGAAAAAAATCAACTATGTTTCTCATGAACTCTTCTACCTTCTGTGTATCATAGTCAGACAAGGTTTCCTTTTCTAGAAGACACAAAGACAATGCTGCATATCCATACAAGTTTCTTTCTGTCCTCAAAACTTTCTTCATCAGGATCTGAATAAGAGGAACATGTATCAACAGTTGAGCAGATCTTATGACCTCACCATAATCCGATACTTTGACGGTTTGGTTCAATTTTATTTGATGAGGAAACATGATTCCTTGAATCGCTAAAGGGTATCACTCCTCGCCAAGAGAGCCAGGCTCTACCCTCCATGCATTTTATCATTTCTAAGGGTTTTTTTTTTTTTTACATAAGCATCACTACTTATCAAGGCCCAGAGGCCACTCGAGGATGGGGGTTAAAGAATGAACAGTAGTCAATGGGACAATATCATAGTAATTGTTAGTAGTGGAAATTTGGTAAATTGGATTACTTAAGGGGAACGGCTCATCAAGAATTTGTTTACGTTGTACTTAAAGATGATCATATTGTAGTCAGCTAGTAAACAGGCAAACAAAGGACAGTTCCACAGGCGTGCACTTCCAAGAAGGAAACTTTGTTCATGGAATCTATGTTTAGGTTTAGGCACAGATAAAGAGTAGGGGAAAATTATTGATAGTGTTTTCAGCTAGATGAGTATTTATCGTGAAAGTTTGGCAAGGTAGGACCATAGATCGGAGCTCAGACGAGCACTTGCCATGAAAATAACAAAGCAGAAGCAGGCTTGCAACATCTCTTCTGTGAGAGAGTTTGCAGGGAAGAGAAAAGGGCATCCCCTTCTAGGCTATGAAGTCTATTTTGAACACTGTCAAGCCAAAATAAGCTGCTTCTAGCAGCTCCTGCCTAGATGTGGCAACAGTACTACATCCTTGGATGTATCTGGTTCTTATATAGGTAGAGAATTGCATCAGAAATTATATATCTACTGGATCGATAGAAGGATCCCACCATTTTCTCAGCAACTTTGGCAACAGATTTGATGTACCTATTTCAGATCAAGAGTAAAGATCAAGCACAGAAGCTTGTCAAAACATGAAGCCTCCCCAAGACAAGAGCCATTCATTTTAATTGATGCCAGTGGGATAAGAGCATTGACGATGTAAAGATGGAAGCTTGGTTTTAGATGCATTAAAAGTAACCAGCCACTTCTTTTCTCATTGTAGCACGTGCTCAAGATCAGAGGAGAGAGAATCGGAGAGAACTTGGTCGTTTACAGCTTGTGAGGAGCTGCCATAGATTATAATGTTGTCGGCATAACTGTCTACGAATGACGTAAGGATGCAATTTGGAAAATCAATGTAATGTAGGTCAGGAAGAGAGTTCGGTCCAGGATGGACCCCTGAGGGACTCCAGCATTAATAATGTGAGCTTCTGATTTCTGCCCATCAACCACTATTCTTATGAGCCTATTAGAGAGGAATGATTTCATAATTGAGAAGACATTTCCAGCTGTACGGTAGCTGGAGATCTTGTGAAGTAGACCTTTATGCCATACCCTATCAAAGGCCTTTGATATGTCAAGAGCAATCATCCTAGAAAGGAAGCCTTCATCGAGAGATTCGCTAATCCTATGAGATAACTGTAAGCATATCTGCTATAGATCTAGCAGAACGGAAACCATATTGTATGTCACTAAAAAGGCTATTTTAACTGCTTTTAACAGATTCCAGCAACTTATCATGACACACAGGAGACTTATTGATCTGTACTGAAAGGGAGATGACCGATCACCTAAATTCTTAAATACAGGGCATACTGATGTGATTTTCCAAGGTGTTGGGAAGCAATTCTACTTAAGATAACCCTTAAACAGCTTTGTAAGTATAGGAGCTTTTTCAGCACTATAATTGAAATGCCATCGGGGCTGGTTGCTTTACTGAAATCAGGGTTTTTGATTAGCTTGGCAAGATGGCGTACAGATATTTGTATGTCGCATGGCGTGTTTCCTGATACAGAAGGAAATACGGGGATTGGCGGCCTTGGTCGCATAGGGTAGAACTACTTACAAATTTCTTGACAAAGAGTTTGGCTTTGTCTGATGCTGACGAGATTACCTCAGATCCATTGATGATAGTTAGGATAGAACACACCCTTCTGTTCAAGATCTTGTTCGTTATTTGCCAAGTGGTAACCAAGCTGAAGGACTGAGCATACAAGTCCCTCGCGTTCTTTATTACTTTTTTTTACAGTGGTTGCTGGCAGTCCTTAAAGTGGCTTTAATCTTAGTACATCTATTACGTTGGAAGCAATGGAAAAAGTGATTTCTGTGCGCAATGGCAGCAGCACATTCTGGAAAGAATTACGGCTGGCTATTAGGATTTTGCTGGAATTATTTTGAGGGTATGAAATGGTCTATATTCCTACAATTAACCATTCCATCAGGTCTGATCTATAGAGGACACATCCTTTTTATTCATGGAATGCAGAGGTAGATCTGATATAAATGTACAAGAGCTATCCCAGTCAGCCATAGAGTGTCGATACACTGTACGATGGAAAGGTATGTCTGAGGACTTATATTTTGTTTTTATCTTAACTGATACAACAGAGTGGTCAGAAGATCCCAGTGGAGACAGAACAGAAGATGAACATAGCTCAGGACAAGTTGTGAGAAAGAGGTCTAGGAGACTTGCATACTGGCCATCAGTGTTGGGCACATGGGTTGGTTTGTGAACAATCTGAGTGAGGTCATAAGCAATGGTGACAGAACTTCCCCTCATCCTCTGTCTTGTTTGAGTGGGTTAACCATTCCACATTGTGAACATTGAAGTCTCCATATACATGAATATTAGCTGAAGGATGAGCAGACAGGATGTGATCATTTTTCTCAGATATGCTCTTAAAGATAGTAACTCTGCTGTTGTGGGTGCGATAGAGAGCAAATATAAACATAGTAGTGTGAGCAAGTGCAACCCTAGGGTACGTTAGGATCTTCTCTGGAGATGTTCCTACTACAAAGAAAGCCATTCTTAATGTAGGCACATATTCCATGCCCATGGCGATCTTGGGGGTCAGATTTGGAAGTTATGTTAGAGTATCCTTTAATTACGAACTCATCTAGGGAAATAGTCTGTCCAATGCCAGTTTCGCTTAGGACTAATAGGTCTGGTTTAGTCTCCTGTAATTGGGTTTCAACTTCTGAAATGTTAGAACGTAGACCTCCTGATGTTGGAGAAGGAGACATAGTAGTGGGAGTCTACATTAGAAGTTGGAGATCTGGGTTTAATCGTGTTTTTTGGAAATTTTTCATGAAGTTTTGGGATTTGTGGAATAGGTCAACAGACTTGTTTAAAGCAGGGTAGAAAGAAAAAGAAACGGAGAAATATATATTTTTGTTTTATAACACATGGAAAGGTAAAGCCGTAACAATTAAAATGGCATAGAGAAGCCCAACCTGAAGCTAGTGTATGGTCCAGAATCCATTCACCAAATGGCAATACAGCAGCCCCAGTACTTTGCACCTGCTGACAGGACAGCCTACTTAGTGGTTAATCCAAGGTCTCTGGCTACCAACCGGATAACGTCAGCTAGATAAAACGTTTGCCTCCAGCATCTTTATTAGTGATGTAGATCCAATTCTTTATCAATCAGTATAGGCAATTGACGTCTTATTCCCAGAGCCAACTCCACTGATGTTGTAATTTGCAGAAATTTACAATTTTTTTTTTTTTTTTTTTTTTTTTTTTTACACAGTGATCACCACTTATCAAGGCCCGGAAGCCACTCAGGGATAAGGGTTATTGCAAGTACATTACGTTAGTGTGGAGATTTGATGAAGTGTTTAATAAGGGGGCGGTTCATTAGGAATTTGTTAACATTGAACTTGAAGACATCCAATTTGTAGTCAGGAGGGAAGCAGGCAGAAACGTCACAATCTCGCTTCACTAGAAACAAATTTTGGGTCACAGTGCAGTATATAACCTTATCCCAGAGTGGCTTCCGGGCCTTGATAAGTGGTGATCACTGTGTAAAAAAAAAAAAAAAAAAAAATCATGTAAAATTTTTCCACTAAAGTAGAAATTCTGACTACCAGTGTCTATTAAACATCTAATAGTCACAGATTTATTTCCTCTTCGGAATATGATATCTGTAATAGGCAGAATGCACAATCGTTCGCTGAGAATAGTAGTGATACGCTCATTAGTCAATGAAGTATCAGGCATGGGACACATGACAGTGTTGTGGTCATGGGATGAACACCAGTCACAACAGCTCTCGAAGCTTCTTTTACAGGGGTAATTATTGCTAAAATGATTGGCACTGGTACACCTAAAACAAAGCCCTAATTCAAGACAACAGCGCCTTCTTTAAGGAAAAGTAAGGTATTCCTTACAATCTTGAGCAGAATGTCCATGCCTCAAACAAAGGTTGCAAGCTTTACATTTTTCTTGGATGTGAAAATTCTCCAAAGTTGCTGTTGCCACTGTCTCCTCGTTGAATGAAGGGGCCTACCAGAGTTGATATAACCCAAACTTCGGAGGGGGGGGGGTCAGAAAGAGTTGACTCCCAGGATTTTAGTATCCTGATGCCAGTATCCAAAATAGCACTTAACAAGGGATATGGGGCGCCTAGGGACCGCACCAATTCTTAAGACGGTTGGATAGCCTTTGAAACAATATATGGGCTGCTAATGACCCTTCTGAATTTCTTTCCATGAATCTGTGTTCCAGCATAGAGTCCAACTCTGACAACTCATATTTACTTGTGATAAATAATTCTTTAGGAGTTCAAAATCGACTTGCCTCGAGAGGAAAGTTGGAATAAACTGACAAATATTTCTCTAATGGTTTCTTCATTCCAGTAGTTGTCTTTAAGAAACTTTAAAGCAGCATCATAGTTATGGGAGGTTTCTTCAAGGTCGTGAATTAAACAAAAGGGATGTCCCATAACACAGGTCTTAAGATAGGTTAATTTTTCCCTTCTGGATGTCAACCGAGATGTACAGTAGTTAAATCTAGTGAAGAAATCCCTCAACGCGAACATATTCTGAATCCAAGCCATCAAAACTAGGACATTTAACTTTAGGCTTAAACATAGCAGTGCCATTCAGAGTTGACTGCATTGTATTCGGGTTGCAGAGAGGGAGAAGGAATGTCATCCTTGTGAACCTCCTGAGTTAGGGCTTGCAAATCTCTATCTCTTTAAATTCAACATGCTCATAAGCGTGGCATGCCTCCTTGTCTCTAGGAATAAATTTGATCAAGTTTTCCTCAACTTGGTTCACCTCTAGCTAACCAATCATTTATGTTGCCTGTGGTGTCCTTCAAGGCATATGCATCTAATACCTCTCTGGCTTTTAATTTATTCAATGCGTATCTGATAATGTGCTCATACCTTTCTTCTGTATCCAGTAACGTCTCGGATCTCTTTTCAATCCCAAAGGAATACTCAAGGATAGACATTCGCTTTGTGGCCATAGTTAAATGAATCAAAAAACACAAGGTTAGCAGATCACTGTTGCAAAGTGTGGAAATTTTCCACTGTAGAGCAGTGGTTGTCAAAGGTTTGCAACTGTGCCGTAAGTATAACCTCATTAGTCTGGCAATGTTAGAAAAGATGAAATTTCAATTGATCACAACTTCAGAATGATAAACCGCACCCTTCAGTCCATTCATGTGACTTTTTATACCCAAGTTATCCGATCAAACGAGTCGAACATAATGGCTACCCCTAGCATAAAAGGATCACTCTCACAAACATTTTCTTTGCTTCAGTTCTTCCAGAGGGTTTCTGATGTAAGTAAATACAATCATTTGCTCTGAGCACTATCAACGACCCTCATTGGAATTCAATGATTCAAATCTTTTGAATATTTTCAACCCAGAATAAAATATATAACACGGATTAGATAAGTTACTATTCTACTTAGCGGAAAAAGTTTAGTGTTTTTACTTACTTTTAAATGTTTATGCGGTTTGAAAAATAAGCAGTGTCAAGCGTTACACGAGCACAAGAAAAAAAAATAAAATAAAAAATGGTCGTACAGTATCTCATATCTTTGAAGTCGCAACAAAGTAAAAATTTTAAATTATATAAAATATTGTTAAAAACTTACCCAGTAAATGTTAAGTGGACATTTATTAAGTAGGTTTCTAATTCTACCATTATTTTGTTTTATATCTAACTGATTGTCTCGACACTGGTTGTTTTTCGAACCAAAATAACAAAATAAAAAAAATTTAAAAATAAAAACTTATTCAGTGAAGTAGAAGAGTAACTTGTCCTTGGTAACATTTATCTGTTATTTTTTTTTTATTATTTTGGCAACTTTTTCGAATCTGGATTGTTAATCAAACTCAAACGTTGATGATATAAACACGATTTTAGTCTTGTATTTTCATAAGCTGAAAAAGCTTTTGGCAGACATGAAGGAGCTCGTCTCCCTCCCCCACCTTCTACATTTTTTTTGTCTTTTTTTCAATCTTTTCAGCAGATTATTATCAAATAGACACTAGTCTACCAGATTACCAAAACAAATGAAAAATGTCAATATTTAAATATTTGTAAGGAGGTGGCAGGGTGATCAGTTTCTAATGCAACGCTCTAATAAATCGATCACTCATTTTAGAACCACCATGTTTTTAGACCTAATTTTGCGCATTTAGCCTTTTTTTTTTTTTTTTAATTTTACTTTCTCCAATTATTTTATATAAATTGAATTTGTCATGTTTTGCCACACTCCTACCCCCCCTCCCCTAGTCACCAAACTTTAAAAAAATGCTAGGGGTGACATATCTCCTTGGTCAAGAAGTGGTGCCTCATTTTATTAGTCCCTTCTGGTTGGTGTTCACTAGCTAAAAAAATATTCTGTTAGTCTGAAAAACAGCCAAGTTCGTTTGCTTATTTTAAAACTGGTAAACATTAATCAGGACTTTTTCAGGGCATTCATTGTGAAGCAGTAGGGGTGTCAGAACTTTTGGGGGTTTTTGACACTCTTAACACAAAACTACGAATAAAATATACAAAACTCGTAATTTCTCTTTTTAAAGTAGTTTGTTTAATTTCTTTATGGAATATACTTCCAAAATAAACTATTAAAGTTTTTTTGAAAAATAACAGAAGTCTATCCTTGGACCTCTATTATTCCTGATATTCATAAGTGACCTCCCTGACAAAACTGTCTGTGAGATGGGTATATATGCTGATGACAACGCTCTATAACTGACACAACAGGAAAACAAATGAACACATATCTAGAAAAATGGCAGAAACACCAGAGGACGACCTCCAATCTGTAATGGAATGGAGACAAAAATAGATGGTCACATTTAATGCTGCCAAGACTAAACTTGTTTCCTTCAATAACTACAAGAAACCTTCTCTACCACCAATAGCAATGGCCAAAGAATCTTTATCTGAAAGTACATCTTTTAAACTCCTCGGCCTAATGTTCACAGAAAACAGGAGTTGGAAAGATTACATTGAGAGTATTGCCAGGACTGCTGCGAAAAAGGTAGGTTCTCTCTACAGTGCAAGAAAGCTACTAACACCCGAAAGTATCCTGTACCTCTATAAGGCCACCATTCGCCCATGTATGGAGTATTGTTGTTTGGGCTGGTGTATCTGCCACTAGTCTCTCACTCCTAGACAAGGTTCAAAAGAGAGTCGCCAACCTAATAGGTCCTTAACTGTCATCTAAGCTTCAGGCTCTGTCCCATCGCCGTAATGTTGCATCTCTCTGCCTGTTCTACAAGCATTTTAATGGGGGATGCTCTGACGAACTGCAAGCACTTGTACCCCTTCGACATAAATACCCCCGACAAACCCAACAAGCAGCAAAATCCCACCTCTTCACAGTCGAGATCCCTAGATTTAAGAGAGCCTTCTACTCCAGTAGTTTCTTCCTCAGAACCGCTAGACTTTGAAATTCCCTTCCGGGTCTCTGCTTCCCCAACTGTACACAGAGAAATTCTAGTGTAACGTGAACCGACATCTTGCTGCCCAACTCCCCACATAGTACCCCTGCAGTTTATGCCCCTGATAGTAGCCCCCTACATCAAAGTGGCAATGTGCCTTGTTTCGGGTGAAATTGTAATAATAAACAAAAAAAGTTTGCAAGATATAAAGACCTGTATCATAAAATTTCAGATGGTCATGCGCACAAGAATATCTCATACGCATGCATACGTAAACAAGCCCGCGTAAACCAAATTCATAACCAAACGATTTTTCAAACGTAACAGTTACATCGCTTCATACAGAATACCAGTAAACTTTTTTTTTACAAAAAAAAAAAAAAAAAAAAAAAAAAAAAAAAATCGCAGGACATTTCTTGCACATAATTTATCATAAAAGGTTAATTCTTTGCACATAATTTATCATAAGAATTTCCGAAAAAAGTTCTGTTCTATAAAAATCTATAATGGCACATGTACAGTTTAATGAAGACATTAAAAAATGAAAATATCGAAAAAGGTTATATGTTGGATTTTAACCAACTAAAGTGGGAGGTAGAGAGGCGTTTCTGCAACTCTACAGGTTAAACCTGAACTCAACAACACATATCGACGATAGGGGTGTTTTTATAACCCCTACTCAATTCTATGCAAATGTTAAGTCCGACCCACGTGAGTGGACAAAAAACAAACACTATTATAAAATCAGTCGACCAAGCACTTTCAAACCTTTTGCTTGAACGACTGCCACACAGAATTCCATTGCTTCACCCCTCCACATTGAGTTCCGGTAAGTAAAAATTACCACATATATTGTACGTATCTGTTTTGGACTGAATATCTCCGAAAAAATTTTTATTTTATTCGATCGAGTAGTTTTTTTTTGTTTTTTGTTTTTTTTACAGCGGAAAAACACGTTTTTATGAGAGCGCGTTGAAGTCAGCCATTGTGGAAATTTTTAATACGCCATGCGGAGATAACTCAATGTAAAGTGCCAACACTCCCTCCCCATCTTTATTACTAGCTTTTCCTAAAAATCGAACCCTTTGCTCGGTATCATAACAAATTGTTTTTTTTCGCTGTAAAAAAAAAAAAAAAAAAAAAACACTACTTGATGAAATTGAGCGATATTTTCATTTCATTAAACTGTACAAGTACCAATTGTTTATTAAAATTGAATTTTCTTACGCATTTTTCTGTTTTGTTTATTACTTATTTGCCCGTTTATTTGACCAAGATATCGTGGAGTCCGTGGAAAGTTTAAATGTGATGTTCGTTTTCAGCATACCCGAAAACCAATAAAAAGTCATAATTTAAAAGGTGAGTGTTGAGTTAGAATGTTTTCTTCTTCTATTTATCTTTTTTTTTAATTTTCTTGCGAACCTGAAATATTTCGTAACACACACTTAACATGAAGAGGGGATGATGTTTTGAAAATGTAGAAAATTGTTCTGTTGGACCGAATGTATAAAAATGACCAATTTTTTTTAATTTAGGAAAACGAGTTTGTTTTACTGTACACATAGATTCGAAAAAGTTGTCACAAAACAAATACAGAACAAATAAATGTTACCAAAGGCAAGATAAGTTACTTTTTTACCTAACTGGATGTTTTTAGTGTTTATATTTAATGTAACAGGTTTATTCAGTTCGACAAACAGTGTTTACCGATGTATTGGAAAATTTAAAATGCCAGCCGGCTCTCTCTTTGAGGCGGTAAGTTTGGGAAAATGAGTTATAAATAAAAAACCAGAAAAATACTGTTAGAAACTCGCTCAATGTATGTTACCGTGACATAGGTGGGCATATATTCAGCGGGTTTTTAAAAGGATTTTGACTGGTTTTTATATATTTGTTTTGTGACAACTTTTTCGAATCTGTATATGGTAAAACAAACCCAGGAAAACTCGTCCCCGTTTGCTAGGTAGAAAAACTGGTCTCTTATTGAATAAATAAGGGATCAGTTTTCCTACCTAGCAAGAAGGGACAAGGTTTCCGGGAACTATTTTTTGGGGGGAGGGGGCATTCTCAGTTTCAGAAAAGTGGATTTTCCGCTAAGTGGAAGGGGGGGGGCGAGCAATCCCAAAAAAGTGTTTCCACTAGGTGGCAGTGTCATAGGTGTGTCAGAAATTTCGTGAAAAACAGTGAATAATTCCACCCCATCTTTCCAAGCTTATAACTCCTCGAAAAATGTAATTCAAGCCCTAAATTTTTTTTTCAATTAAAGGAGCAAGGACCAAGGTTTCATTAAAAAAAAAAAAAAAAAAAAACATAAACGTGTTTTTTTTAAAAAAAGGTTTTAAACTTAGGACTTTATAGGTAAATTTCTAAAAAACACTACTTTTTTTTTGTTTTAAATTTGAATATATTATTTATTGACCTTTTCTCTTCAATTTGTGATATATAACACTTTGGTGAGTAAATTAATTATTTACTTTTTAATAGACATTTCAAAATGGGAGCCGTGAATTATTCGACCCCCTGTCTTTCCAAGCTTATAACTACTCGAAAAATATAATTCAAGCTCTAATTCTTTTTTCAATTAAAAGGAGCAAGGACCAAGGTTTCATTAAAAAAAAAAAACAAGAAAAAACAAACAACGTGGTTAAAAAAAAAAAAGGTTTTAAACTTCGAACTTTACAGGTAAATTTCTAAAAAACAACTAGTTTTTTTTTTTTAAATTTGAATATATTATTTATTAGGCACCGCCAAAACTGGAGGGACAGGTAGGTTCTTTTTGACGGACCGTCTTTTTAAAAATCTACCAAAAATCAGGTAATGATCCAATCAATACGAAATTTTCAATGATTATTAAGAGAAGAATGACCTTTATAACAGTGTACTTATTTTTCATAAACAATATTTATATATATATATTTTTTTTTTTTGCTTACAACACCCCCCCCCTTGTTTTGAGGGGGTTCCAAATATGCTTAAAATAATCATCTGAAACTGAGCAAAACATATGTTGTTGTAAGGGACGGGATTATAGATTAACAAAATAAATAAATAAATAAATTTTTAAAAAAACTTGTTTGCATACCTTATTTTGATGTCTGAATATCAGAACTTCGATTGTGTTTAATTATCCCGCTTTTGAGTTTTGAAGTGTGAAATTCGGTGAATATGTTAAGTAAAATAATTAATTTAAGTTAAGCAAAACAAAAAAAAAAACAAATTTTTTTTTAATATTTATACGAAAAAAGCCATTTTAAAATCTTTGATAAATAAATTAACAATTTCTTTTTAGCGAGCCGAATAATGCATGACCATTATTAAACAGGGAATGCTTTGAAGAATCTATACAAAAAAAATTCGACAAATATTGTGCCCTTTGTGTTAAAAATATTATTTTTTTCGTTCAAGTTTGGAAACGTTTGCCGCCTTTCGACTACGGTGGACCAAATGCGCTGAAATAATTTTTTTTATTCTGCTTTAAATTGCCCCCCCTCCCCATTTTGGAGAGCCTGGCCCCCACACACATACACATTAAAAACCAAACTCATACAAATGGTCACTCATCTGGTACTGGCCAGCCTCAGCGTTAATAATACATTGAAATTTTCATCACTGAAAAATAAGTTTTTTTTTTGCTTTTTTTTGTCTTCCATAGTTTACTTTTTATCAAGCACAAATGTAAACAGTAATCAAATCGACTCGAAGTAACTGGTTGCCTATATGAATAAGTGGAATTATTTGAAATCCAGGTACTTATATTATAATATTTTCATAGAAAATCACCCTAAATCTTAGTTAGACAAGAAATAAACAAATTAATTCTTTCAAAAACCTTTTTTTTTCTTTTTTTTTTTTTTTGACTATTTATATACGTTTTTTGTGCAAAACAAAAAACGCCAATTGTTAACTTTTGGGGAAAATTTAACATTTAAAATTTAATTAAAAATAGTAGAAAAAGTTTTACATTATTCTGCTTTCTATATGATAAAATTCATGGTTTTGTCTTTCTGGAAAAAAAAAAAGTTACTCGGAAATAATGGATTTTAATAAATGTAATTTCGTTTTAAAAAACAACAACAACTTGATTTTTCGGCCATTTTTGGCGGTGCCTATTATTTATTGACCTTTTTTCTTCAATTTGTGATATATAACACTTTGGTGAGTAAATTAATTATTTACTTTTTAATAGACACTTGAAAATGGGGGGGGGCGTGAATTAAAAAAAACGTTTGTCTAAAATATTATATTCGGTTTATTGGAAAGAGCATAAAATTTCACATTGACCCTGAAAATATCGTAAAAATAGAACCAATAGAAAAAGTTTGATAGATTTCTAAAGTTTAAAAATTGAAAAATATTGAGTTCGTAAAATTAATTAGTTTTTTAAAAAATAAAAAAATATATTTCTATTACTTTTAAAACAACGGGTTTGTATTACTGTACACATAGATTCGAAAAAGTTGTCAAAAAACAAATATATAACAAATAAATGTTATCAAAAGCAAGATAAGTTACTTTTCTACCAAACTGGATATATTTTTCGTGTTTTTATTCAATGTAACATGTTTATTCAGCTCGAAAAACATACAGTCTTTACCGATGTATTGGAAAATTCAAGATGGCGTCTGATTCTCTCTTTAACACAGTAAGTTTGGGAAAAGGTGTTATAAATAAAAACCCAAATAAAATACTGTTAAAAACTCGCTCAATATATGTTACCGTGACATAGGTTGACATATATTCGGCAGGTTTTTAATAGTATTTTGTATAGTTTTTTATTTATAACACCTTTTCCCAAACTTACCGTGTTAAAGAGAGAATCAGACGCCATCTTGAATTTTCCAATACATCGGTAAACACTGTATGTTTTTCGAGCTGAATAAATGTTACATTGAATAAAAACACGAAAAATATATCCAGTTTGGTAGAAAAGTAACTTATATTGCCTTTGATAACATTTATTTGTTATATATTTGTTTTTTGACAACTTTTTCGAATCTACTGTACAGTAATACAAACCCACGAGTTTTTTATATTTTATTCGCAGTTTCGTGTTAAGGGTGTCAAAAATTCCTACAAAAAATCTGATACACATGACTCAGCCATCGATTAGTTGTTTGTGGCGCTGGCGCGCACACCACACGCGCGTAAAAAAGATTGGCCCCAAAGAATACAATGCATAATACTTTTTATATCTCGATAACTACTTATTTCTGCAAAATTTCAATGCGATTTTCGTATTCAGCATAGTCGAAAACCTACTTAAGTCGTAATTTTAAAGAAAATTAGGTACTAGTGCAGAGAGTGATCCGGACGTAAATAATAACGTTATTATTTAAAAAGCCATTCTTAACATGGGGAGGTGTTTTGTACCTATTCTATACTTCAACCTTACAATTGAATAAAAAAAAAAAAACATATCATAAAACTTTAATTAAACTTGGAAATAAGATTTTAAAAATAGCGCGGAGGGAGCACTAGCACTGAAAATTGTGGAGGTGGAGTGGACCTAATCTAAAAAAAAAAATACCAAAATGGCTGCCAAGGAATAAGGATTACATTACGTTGGATATCATAGGTTTTCATATCTGGTTAACGACTTTTCAGTTCCAATTTAACTGAGATATTCGTTTTCAGTATACCCGAAAAGTTGACATTTCAAATGTGAACGGTGATGTAAAAATTTACCAAATTTTGTTTTTAAATAGTAGCAAAACATAAACACGAGACACTTACCAACGCGGTGTAACCTGAACTGTCGATAGAGTTCACCGAACAAACAGGGTTTTCTTTGTTCAATTTCCTTATGATAGTCGACGTATGTCCATAACACGCATCTCTCCAGATTCCCCTTTCAAAATCTAATTCCTCCAGTGTTTGGTGTACTGAAGGCTGAGCCCAGCTGGCCTGGCAATAAGACCCGTTAGCATAGTGTTCGTGTACTCTGCGATTCATTGTTAAATTAATTGAATAATCACCGTGCGAAAAAACCGGTGTAGATAGAAATTTATTCCCTTCTTCGTTTTATACCGTTCGCACAGTATTGGCTTTACTAAACGCCAGTGTTAACATAATTTTGATTAGTTTTTTTCTTTTGTTTCAGACCGCAGCTTTAATCCACAATAACAAAATCCAAAGTTCAACTACGATAGAATGACCATCACCTGTTTCAATTTTTTTTTTCTGAAACCTTTTAATAAACTTATAAATCGTTTTTTTTTTTTAAGAATTCAGCCTAGTTTAAAAAAAATATATATACAGAAAAATCTTTATGCTGTTACATACTCATCACGAAACGAAGATGTCATATTCCAAAAAATTACGTATCAGGTAGTTTTATTGCTAACTAAGAAAATATAATTTGTATGAGTAAGCGATTCTCCTTACTCTTTTGCCTCCCAATTTTTCGTCTGCTAAAATTTTAATCACGTGATTACGGTGTAGCGTCAATAAAATAAACCAATAATTCAAGTGCCGCTTGTTATGGATTTGGCTGAATATTAAAAATCACTTTTTTGGTACTTATCACTTAACAATTTAATAAACAAAAAGATATCGTAAAACTTGAATTATTATTAGGCCAATGTGCATTTCAGCGGCGTAAATTATTTCACAGACAAAAATGTATAAAAATTATTTTTATATAAAACATAGACCCTAGGGCTGAAATAAAACCCGAAAAAATTTAATTTCCATTATTTTTTCAACATTTTTTATTAGACTAAATGTACAACAACGGAGACCGCCAAAAAAAATTGGCCTTTCTAAGGCTTGCCAGATTGGCCTTTTTGAGGCCAAATCTAGCCGTTTTACGCTCTTGCATGGACCATGGTTCTACGCAAGTGCGTAAAAAAAGGCCAAATTTGGCCTCAAAAAGGCCAATCTGGAGTGGCAAGCTTTAGAAAGGCCAAAATTTCAAAACAAGATGGCGGTCTCCGTTGTTGTACTATAGGAGGGAGATGTTGTGCATTTCTCTCCGATTAATTACTTAAATAAATACAAGGCCAAACGACATTGCTTTTAACAAAACAATAATAAAGGGTTTATTTAGAAAAAGAAAGATTGTATCTCAGACTGGAGAGAAAGAAAAAGTGTAAATGTCTGTTTTTAGGTGTCGTCTGCCATCAGTATAGGTCGCTTGCTGGCATCTCTCTGACGATCGCAGCTGAGATCCCAAAGGGCTAAAAATAATCCTTAAGGGGACAACTCAAATCAATGTGCCCTGCCAACTGATTGATCAGTGTGGCCAAATCACTTTGGCGCCGGTCATTGATCCACTTATAGTAAAGTTTGTAAACTGCTACATTACCCCCTGCTTAGGTGAAAAGCCGATGAAGAAAAATACAGAACTGAAGCAAAATGTAGTAGGCAAAACAAAACAAAAAATCAGGAACACAGATAGGAAATAGTCAGGATCAACCACCTCTTGTCTGTAATAACTGTAGAGAGAGAAGAAGACAAAAAAAAACAGAAAGAAAAAATTTGCTTCTCACAGACACGTGGTTCGTCACAAAGAACAATCCAATCGCCAGAACCACCTACACACAATCTGCCGGACACTCCCTGACTGCTTTTCCCTCATTTCAGTTATTGCTAATTCTGCTACACTCCCCCCTGATCTCATGATCACAAACGGCGCAGGGGTGCAGTCGTCTTTGTCGGGTACTTCTTCGAAGAACCGGAGACAGCACTTCCTCCTTGTCATCTTCCTCATTACTACCGTTATCGCCACCAGTCTGTTTCATAGGCGGTGTTTCACAATCAGGACAGAGGAGCAGTATCCGTCTTTGTCGGGTACTCCTCGTAAAGGCAAGATGGGCGGTCCCTCTTCCGCTTCTTCAGTATGTGCATTATATGGCTCAAAATCCTCTCCATTGTCCTGCATCATACTCTCCGTCCTTTCAGAAAACATTGTACTCTCTGAGTATTCCTCTTCCTCCGATGTAACAACATAATGGCGAGGGTGCAGATCTTTCACGTGGCGAAGCACACCGTCCACCAAAATCGATTGAGCGCTGATTACCTTGGTCACCTCACCCTTGCCCAACCTCGTGGTACATCGATTTTGCGGTCTTTTGACCCACACATGATCTCCAACCTTGTAAGAGCTGTTCTTGGGACTTGGGGATGCAGTTGCGAGATTGGTCTCCTTTACTCGAACTTCTTATCGATAAATCCTCTTGGCAGGCACAATGAAGGGAGATGTGTCGTCTCTTGATGTGATGTTATACCAGTAGACAGCCTCCTGTATGGAACAGCGCATTCTAGCTGCTATTCGTTTCACTGTACGGTGACATCGCTCCGCTATGCCATTCCCGGCTGGAGCAGACACACAACGAAATCACAAGTGAACTCCCCATTTATGTGCAAATGCTTGGAACGCATTGCTGCAAAAAGCCGTGTCAATGTCTAAAAGGATTTCATGCAGTGAGCCGCACTCGATGAACACTGCCTCCAACTGATGAATAACGCTTGCTGAGTCCTGCCTTGCCAATTTCCTCCAAATGGAGAAACACGATGGACCACAGTCTGTTAGAGTTAAAAAGTGGAAGGTGCCATAATGCGTGATATCCATTCCAATTCTCTGCCAATTTTCGTTAATTCCAGCTTTCCCTTTTCCCACCTGTCTGGCACTGGGTCAATGGACTGACATTCCTCACATTTCCATATGGCCGTTTTAACAGTTGCTTTTGTCATGGTTGGGCAACTTCTCCTGACAAAATAGGTAGTGTGTCGCACCCCCGGATGTCCACTATCTTTGTGACTAGCACTGATTTGACTCTCATTCAGCTCATCTGTGTGAACCATGCCTATCACTGGGTCAAGCCCGTTTTTCTTTTTCATTGCCTCAAACCACCGCTGTGGTACTCGTGTCAATCGGTCAGCGATGTTTCATGCTGATGGAACCAGCGTCACGTCCACTGTCAGCCTGTACTCTTTCACAAGCTCCTTGAGAGTGCTTAGTTGCCTCCTAATAATCATCTTGCTTGCTGCTTTGGTGCATACTTGCGCATTTCCGGTTAGTGTGTCTGAGACCCAATGGTATATGCAGACAGAAACTGTCTTTATGTGTAGCACCTTGCTCTGCCACTAAAGAGCCAAATTGATGCCTTTCAATACGGCATCCAGTTCGGCTGTTGATATGTTGAGAATCATCTTCAGGTCACAGCCAACATGCATCTTCCAACACAGTTTCACGCATCTCCAAAGCTGCACCAACTGCTAGGGAGCTAACATCGACCCATACATTCAACTCCTTGTCATCCACACACCAATTTCCCCGGGCCGGATCGTTCTGCTATGCAGAGTCTAAGGTTTCAGACATCATACGATGCAGTACGGTGTCCCTTGCTTCATCATCCCAGCCCTTTGTTACTGAACTTACTCTCCTTCTGAGTATTCCGCAAGCCACATGAAGCCAATCGCACACTGAAAAGTGCCCGACAAGTCAACCACACAGGGAAAACATTGTTCATCGCATAACAATGCTAGGAGCCTCTGGAATTGCATTTCCCCGCTTCCACCACAGTTCACTGTGTTCTATCATGACCACCAATTCCAGCACCTGTGCACCGTCCTTCAACCGCTCCAGGTTCTTGCACTCCAACTCGAACTGCACTAGGTGTTCTCTTACACGGGTTGCGGGCACCACGTCTTCGTTGACAAAAATGTCATCAATGTAAGCAGATGCTGCGCAGCTTACAACTTCTTCCTGAGATAATACTTCACTGACAATTATCAGGGGAGCCACATTCAAACCAAACCCAAGACGGGTCAGACAGTATTTTTTCCCATCGATTTCCACAGTCTGGTATGGCCACAGTGTCTCATAGACCCGGACTTGTAGGTACACTTTCCTGAGGTCCAGTAGAGACACATTAGCACCTTTTTGTTTCCATTCGCGCAGCTTAGCCGCACAAACATCTGCATTGGCCATAAATGCGTCTACGTAATGATTTAGCTCCCAGTAGTGCATCACCGGGCGCACTTTGGCTTTGTTCTGCTGTATCACAGCCATCAGGGGAATTAGGTATTTGGGGGATCCCAATTTATCCTCTTGGTATGGCACGAGCCAACCATTATCTATCCAGGTGCTGAACTCCTGTGTGTATTCTTCACGGATTTCTGCCGGCACTGGGTATTCTGACACTCGATTGTGTAGCCTTTCAGGGAGTGGGGGTCCTCAGACCACTTCCATGATGCGGTCCATGTTCAGTTTTGATGGTCAAAGCTGGCAGTGAAATCTGATTCATTAATAGAAATGACTGCGCATTTAATATTTTTCCTGCCGCCCAGCCGCACTGATGCTGTAGGCTTGACAACACCTCCCAGAGCTTTTATGGCGTCGATCCCTAGAAGTAAGTCAACCCCCAGCGGTTTGCCACGCACCACCAACACATTGATTCTGGCAGACACACCTTCATCAGTGGACACAGAGACCACTCCAACACCGAAGCACGCATGGGACATTCCACCAATCGTTTTGACATTCACATTCGTCTTTCTCCAAGACCGGCACCGGTCTGCATGTAAAATCGTCCTAGTGCATCCTGTATCAATAAGTGCATAACATCGGGTCCTGTCAACATAGATGCTTATTACCGGGAGTGTCGCGTTTGCATCTTTGTGGGGAAGGAGACTGGCATTTTTGCGTCCTTCCCTCGTTTGTTTCCCGAGCAGTTCCGAGCCCTGTCTCCACTCTCACCGCAACGTAGTCAGTATCGCCCACCTCTAGAAGAGAGGGATTTCTGGTCTGTAATAACTGTGGAGAAAGAAGAAGACAAAAAAACAGAAAGAAAAAAACTCGCTTCTTGCAGACACGTGGTTCGTAACAAAGAACAATCCAATCGCCAAAACCACCTACACACAATTTGCCAGACGCCCCCTGACTGCTTTCAAGTGACCTGCCTTTATAGCGGGCGGTTTTATATATTTGCATAATTGCGGGAGAGCAGACAGATTCTACGATAATTGTATAGGGTAAACGCTAATAAAAACCCATGGACGCCATTTTGGAACTCTCTCTTCCACTCAGACCGAAACACAACAGACGTATCCGAGGTAAGCTCTCTATTTCCCCTCATTTCGGTTATTGCTAATTCTGCTACACTCCCCCCTGATCTCATGATCACAAACGGTGCAGGGGGGCAGTCATCTTTGTCGGGTACTTCTTCGAAGAACCGGAGGCAGCACTTCCTCCTTTTCCTTTTATCTCATTACCACCGTTATTGCTACCAGTCTGTTCCATAGGCGGTGTTTCACAATCAGGGCAGGGGGGCAGTATCCGTTTTTTTTAAGTACTCCTTTGTAAACGCAAGACGGGTGGTCCCTCTTCCGCTTCTTCAGTATGTGCATTATATGGCTCAAAATCCTCTCTGTCAACTCCTTAGATTTTCCAAACCAGATATTATGACCATAAAAGCATGTTCAATAACAAGAAACACCGAATTAAAACAGCACGAAGAAACCAAGACCGAGAACTCAGAGAAAGTGGACATTCGACGATAGTTGAATGAAAAATAGTAAGACAAGCAAGTACATATAGAGACCTAGATGATCCATGTAGATTATGTCTGAATGAGAAAGTCGCTATCCTATTCTTTCAAGAACCACAACATCTATTAAACTGTAAGAGAGAAATAGCAAAAGATTATGTGCACAGGATAAACTTTACTCTAGGATAGCAATACATAAATAATTTAAAATTGACAATAACAATAGAAAATAAATAAATATAATAAAAAATAAAATAAAATAAACATATGTATTCATATAATAAATAATTTTATAAATAAAACTAACATAATATCCGAAATATAAACCAAAACACAAAATAACATATCTAACTAAACCTACTTTGAAAGTAGGTCAGCTTCCTATACTCAAAGGATATCTACCGTTCCCATAAAAACACACAAAGGAAAAGGGTAAACCTGACATCAACTGTACCTTTGTCCTGTAAGTGCCCAATTATGCAGCATAATCACGTTGACACATTGGTTCCTGCTGGATCACCGAAATGAAGCAACATTAAACCTGGTAAGCACTAAATTGCTATTTGGGACTTCCAGGTGCTCTATGTGCTCCCCGTTTATCTCGGCATTGTTTCCAGTCATCCTAGACTTTTCGTTGCTACGGGACTCAAACAGTGCCGATTCAGAAGAGATGTGGTTGGCTATTGCGCAACCCTTGTTTCACAATTACACACGCAGCTGCCCCTTTGTCTTTTGAGACTTAACAGAGGCATCAAAGTGCCAGACCATTGGCTGATTAGGATGGATGCGATTAAAACTAAGGAACTGATTGGCTAACTAGAAAATTCAATACCATAAGTTTCTATAAAAATGTGCAATGACCACACCTTTTCGCATAAGGCTAACAAATTCTCATGAGGATGAAGTACAGAATATTTTCATGTTAGTGTTAAAGGACTTGGTACTACAACTTCTGTGAACAGTCATTGCTTGAGAGAATCTTAGGCAGTACGCCTCTGTAAACAAGGTTCAATGACTTGGTGAAATCTATGAAGGTAATATACATGGGCATCTGCTGTTTGCCGCACTTCTTCTGCAGTTGGTATAGGGAGAAGATTTTTCTGCTCAGCACTTGCACTGTGATTCAAGATAAATACGTTATGTAAGCTTGTTTCTTTTTGGACTCATGTTTATCCCAAACAAAGCATATTCCCACTTGGATGCAGGAGGTAATTAATTGAGTCTAACTTTACCTTGTGGCAAGTAACCAGGGGAAGAAATGCAAGAGAACTCTTGATTTGGAACAATTTCTAACACGCATCCAACAACAATACCAATACAGACTCGAGTGATAAAACTGACACAGACTCAACCAGTAATGCTAATACAAACATTAGCGATAACATTTAAATGGACACCAATATAAACATCAATGATTCTGTTGATGCAGACGAGATAGGTTATATATGTTTAGCAAAATGTAGTAGGCAAAAATCAGGAACAAAAGAAGGGAGGGATTTCTTGGCTGTAATGACTGTAGAGAAAGAAGACGAAGGAGACAGAAAAAAAAAGAAAAAGGCAGAAGAAAACTTGCTTCTCATAGATTTGCATAATCGCGTGAGAGCACACGCGACTCTGCAAGAATTGCATGGGGTCAATGCCAATAAAAACCCATGGACGCCATCTTCAAACTCTCTTCTGCTCGGCCCACAACACAACAACAGACATATCCGACACAAGCTCTTTATTTCCCCCCATTTCGGTTATTGCCAATTCCACTACAATATGTTGATATTTTGAGCAAGAATTCCACAACTTGGTGTCAGGATTTAAGGGTGATGTCTACCGATATCACAAGGTGGTCTGTATTTCTGAGTTGATTATGGGAATTTGTCACACAATCCTCAGGTTCTGTGATTAGCAATAAGTCTAGAAGTGAGGCTTTCTAATTTTCACAATCTATGACTTTCTATGTAAGGAAATGAGCTATAGAGAATCCATATGACTCAAGAAGCCACACAAATTACTATAGTGGACATTAGCATCTAAGGAAAGT